>NW_016107333.1:1457561-1466624 GCF_001604975.1 Cebus imitator
ACAGTCTTGCTCTGTCACCCAGGCTAGAGTATAGTGGCATGATCTTGGCTCACTGCAACCTCTGCCTCCTGAGTTCAAACAGTTTTCATGCCTTAGCCTCCCAAGTAGCTGGGATTACAAGTACCCACCCCCACACCTAACTAATTTTTGAATTTTAGTAGAGATGAGGTTTCACCATGTTGGCCAGGTGGTCTTGAACTTCTGGCCTCAAGTGATCCACCCACCTTGGCCTTCCAAAGTGCTGGGATTATAGGCATGAGCCACTATGCCTTGCCCGAGTTTTTGATCTGTGTCTTTGAAGACTTGGCTCCAAAACAGCCCTTTGTGTCCCTGCAATGTCTGGCCCATGCCTGTTTATTCCTTGCTTCCACTCCTCATCCTATGTCCTTGTTTCTCTGAACCTAGAAAACTTCGAGGCTCAACATTCCCAAGGTGTGGAGAGAGCTGCCACAGCTCCCTTGACCCACAAGATCTTCTAGCTGATGCAGCAGGAGTTTATTTCACTTGACTCCAATTTAACTGTCCTGAGCCCCTTCTTTATATTGCCAAGAGATTTCCTAACAGATAAGTAACCCGGCGATTCAGGCAATTATTCACGTATTCCCCCACATCATTAGTTTTATGGAACACTGCCAGGGGGCATATTTTTCTTTCCTAGGACTCCTGAGAATAAAGGAAATGGAACTCTTACCATGAAGTCATATTAAGGAGTTTATTTCTCAGAAAATACCCCATAGCACTTTTATAAAATCTTGTACAGATAGACTGCATTTAGGAAAAGGATTATTTTTACCTCACCTGCTGCCATGGGAATTGCTGTCCAGGCCTCCTGCCTTCCAGGGCATGGCTTCTAAAGAAATTTGAGGGTATCTACTGACCACAAAGGGGTACCCGTGGTTAGTGTAGGGAAGACATGATTTAGGCTGGATCTTGTTGGGTTTGACTAGGGTGATATAATTTAATCATCCAAACCAGGATGCACTTTGAGAGAGAGGGGTGCTATTCTTAATTATACTGACATAACAGGTACAAATCAGAACCATCCAGGCCTATTGGGACGTGTGGTTACCCTAGACCTTGTGCTCTGTTCCTACCACTTACTGAAATTTTTTTCCATTGGCCTGACCAATAAAGTAAAAACCCAAAGCATTCAGCCAAATTGGGCAAAATATTAGCATTACAACCTAAAGTCGTAGTTTTCTTCCCTGAACTGGAGAACCAGGAATGATGGGGTGTATCAGCTAGCTGTTGCTACAATAATGCTGCACAAGGAACCAACACCAAAACCCAGTGTCCTGAAGCAGCATTTATTCTCACGTTTCTACATGCAGGTGAGTTGACATAGGCTGGGCTTGAATCCAAGCCCAGGTTGGGTCCAACTCTGCTTCACACATTTCACCTTCTCCACAGATCAGTGGGCCAGTTCATGCAGGCCCTTCCCATGCAAATGGTAGAAGCAGAACAGAAGCTTATGAATGGAGACACGTGACATCTCCTAATACCAAGGCTTGAATGTGGCACATAGTTCACAGAGTTACTTCTACCCACATTTTTTTAGCCAAAGCAAATCCTATGGACAAGCCCAATCTCAGTGGGGCAGGTAAATATACCCTGTCTTTGTGGGGAGTACACCAAAGGCACAGGCAGAAGACAAAAGTACAGAAAGACATAAAGAATAGGAACAATAGTGCAATCTACCGCAGGGAACATTCGGCAAAAGGGATTTTGCTTTTCTCACCCCAGGCCTCAAGTACTAGGGTGGCTGAGTTTATTCAACCTGTTACATGCTGAGAAAGTGAAGCAAAGAGAACACAGGCCCTTCGGTCTGCTAGAGGCAGGTAGCTGCCCTCACAAGCTGACCACACAGAGGATGCTGAGAAGTGGGCTCACTCTGAGAATAGGGATGCCCAAAAGAATAGAGGACAGAGAGATTGGGAGGAAACCCCACGATTCAGAATAGCAGCCCTGCACTGGCAAATACGGTGTAGTGAATGGAAAACTCTTTTTATTCACCAATCAGATTAATCATTTCTCCTTTCACAGAATGGAAGGGGCGAGGGAATGAAGAGAGGGATAGCAAGTGCTCAGGCACAAACTGCTCCTTTCTGAGGAGGGGAAGCAGAAACCCTTTATGAGGTTCAAAGGAAAAACATTTCCAAGTCACAGGCATTTCTGCATGGTAGCACCAGGTGGATATTTTCCGTGTTGTGAATACTGGCCTTCCCATTCCTTTGTTGTTTCTACAGTTCTTTTTGGACAAGCTCTGCTGTGAGCTTGGTGCCCTGTGCCATTCAATCACTTCCTACAGTACCCCCATCCCTGCCACAGTCAGGCCCTGAGCCTTTGCCCACCTGCTGTCAGAGCCCTGTGTATCCTCCTCTCAGGTAGGTGATAATGGCAAGTGAAAGCTTTTAATCAGACAGATGAATCATGCTGATTATACCTAGTTTAATAATGGATTACCCCTCCCAGAGAATCTCCTGTCTAGGGTTTAAGCCAATTAAAGGGCTCTGGGGGACAGACTGGCTGGGGCTTCAGGATCAGAGGAGGGCAAGCTAAGAGGAGGCACTGGGGAAGGGGATTTCAGGACCAACCACATCTTACCCTTCAGATGGAATGGGGTTCTTTCCGTGTTTGAAGGTGGCTGAGACCTTGGTGCCTGGGGTTAATCACACAGATGGATTGCTCAATGTCCACAGAGCAACCAAAGGGATAACCTGTGGTCACCAGGCCGTGTAAATTCACCATTATCGTCTCCCCTGCTTCCATTCTCCTAGTTCTAGTCCCATCTTTTATAACTTGAGCTCTTGCAATGACTTTCTAGCTGGTTTGCGTATTCCACTATCTAACCTCTATATAGGGCAGCTAGAGTTGTCTTTTCTACTTTTTTTTTTTTATTATTTACATGGTTAGGAAAAAATATTTAAAAATACAGAAAAGTGCAGTGATATTATAGCTAATATCGATATATTTGCTACCCCAAATCAACAAATGCTTTTCCCATATTCTTTCTATCTATCTATCTATCTATCTATATTGAAATAACACACATATGGAAAAGTACACATATCTTAATGTACAGCTGTTGAATTTTCACAAAGTGAACACATAACCACGCTACAAAAAGGAAAGGAACATTAGTAGCCTCTCCTTTTGCCTATTTCTTGATATTCCCCCACCTTATCTGATCAAACATAACCACTCTCCTCAGTCTAATAGCATGGACTAGTTTGCCTATTTGTGGAGTTTACATAATGCAGTCATACAAAGTGTGTTCTTTGTGTGTTGTTTATTTTAAACCTTTTTTGAGAAAGACATTTTAAAAGATAAATGATAAGTCACCTGCATTCTAATTCTTCTAATTCTTTTCCTTCCCCAAAGGCAACCAGAATCATAAATGTAATAGCATATTTAGTTTATGTCTTTATATGTTTACATATTTATATAGCATCACTTTGGATGCATTTTGTTTTTATTTAAATAAATGGTTTCGCAATATATGTATGTTCTACCACTTGCTTATTTCACAGAATGGGCTTTGTAAACCACACAATGGGTTATGTGACTCTCTTTCCTTTTTAAACACCCCCACCCATGCCTCTCCAGACTGTTAATTCCTGGAAACAGGAGGAATGTTTTGATTCTTCTTATTCTGTGATTCCATCACTGTGGCTGATGCTTTATAAAGATGTTTTGGGTCAATGAATGAATCAGTGAACAAATGAGCAAAATTTCCCACTTCACAAAGAACTTGAAAGTCCTAAACAAATACACCCTTCTCTACTGACCCCCTTTTGGAGAAAGGTACCCCCTTTTGGAGAAAGGTGTCCCCTTTTTATCTTTTATCTTACTTTTATTTTATTTTTTTGGCTGGTTTGTCTAGGAAACTCTCCAAGACTTAAGCCAATCAGCAAGCCCAGCACAGAAATTTGACTTTATAAAATGTTCCTTCAGAAGAAGTAAATGTTTCAGAACTGTGTACAATCTTTGCAGCTTTGCTCCTGATCTGTTCTTCTGGAACAGGGGATAGTAGCATTCTTCCTAAGGTTTTCTAACTATAAACAGAGAATTATCATAGTGATATAAGGAGATTAAAACATTAAATTCACATCTTGATAAATTGGTAAAACATCAGTCATCCTTCAAGTTAGGTAGCCCTGGGGTTTCTGTTGAATTCTGTTGGCTCTTCCAGGCTCTCCAGAGGTAAGATCATGACCAGAGGGAGAGGGGTCACTGTTGACATTCTGAAGGGACATCTCACAGCCATGCTGGGAAAAGGAAAACTGGTCCTATCTGTCCAGCCTAACTACTGCTGATAGCACCAAGACCCAAGGCCTCATCCTCTCTCAGGACCCAGGTTCATCCTTCCTATCTCCTCCCCCTCCCCTAGAGCTCAGGCACTCCCTCACTGGGGTAGCATAAGGGAAATATATTCATTTTAGATTTTGATTGAAATCTTGGTTATATCACCAACTATGGATGATCTGGACAAGCTTGTGACCTCTCCAGTCCTCAGTGTCCTTAAGTGTGCTGTGGCTATAATGCTACTACTTCACGGATATGTTAGGAGAATTCAACTATTGAGTGGTGCTGGATGTGCAAATAATACTCAGTATTTTTCTACTTGCATATACAGGTAGACAAAGGCTAGAAAGAAATACAATAGATGTATTAGTGCACATACATGCATATTATATGTGTTCTTGTGTCTAATTTTCTTTCTAAATATTTTATCCTAAGTATTTCCAATCTTTTAGTGAGATTGAAAGATACTTACATTGTTTTCCTTTTAGTACTATATTCGTTATATTTGTTTTAATACTATATTGTTTTTGATAGTTGCATAATATTCTAACATCTGGTTGTACTGTAAGTACACCTAACCATTTCCACATTGTGAGCCATTTTGTTTATTTTCAATTTTTCATCAAGGAGAGTTCTGAGGTCAATCCCATCTGATTTTTTTTTCTTTTTAATCTTTTGCAAACAATGTGCTTTTTATTATTTTTGCTTTGCTTTGTTTTCTGCCTGGGATACTTATAAGTTATTTTTTTCCTAGCTATCAAGCTGTGGGTTTCTTTTCTTTTTTTAAATAAATTATGATTTGTGCGGAGTCTACCATTTTGTTTTGCAATTTTAGATCTTTTATTTTCAGTTCAAGAATGTTCTAATATAGATTTGATTGGTGTTTCAGTGTCATTACTTTTTTAGAGACTTTTTAAAGGAACACTAATCTTTTCTTTTTGTAAATTGGATCACTTTTCTCTATTCTTCATATATGCCATCTGTTTTGCTCATTATTTTCAACTCCAGATTCTAAAAGATATGTTTCAAATTTATTATTTCTCTGAAACTTAGTTTTCTGCAGTATAGGTTCTGCTCTTTATTGGTTCTAATGTAAACTATAATTCTAAGAGTATACTAATTGTTTCTCTGCCTTCTTTGGTATCTCAGGAAGACTTTCTTCACCTTAGCCTGCATTTTGTTTTGTAGTTTGTTTCACTTTTTATCTCCTTTTCTTCCCTAGAAGCCATACTTTCTTGCAATTTATAGAGAACTACACACACACACGCGCGCGCACACACACACACACACACACACACACATGCAAACACACATACTCAAACACTCACATACCTCAAATACATATATATATATATATATATATGTATATATATACATTTTTTTCTTCTACTTTTTAAGTAAATAAATTCAGAGACATGCTTTTTCTTGGCATCTTTAGGCAAACTACAGTCCATGGACAAAATCCAACCTATTCCTTGTTTTTGTAAATGAAGTTATTAGAACACAGATCCTCTCATTCATTTATGTATTGTCTATGGTTTCATGCTTTTACACTGCTGTGTAATTACAGCAGAGACTGTATGGCTTACAAAACCCAAAATATTACTATCTGGTTTTTCGTGAAAAACATTTGCCAACTCCTGTGCTATTTTCCTCTGTTTAATCATTGTTAAATGGAAAGACATACTTCTAAATCCATGGTCTGCTTCAGGAGACTATAGATCCTGCCGTCTTTGTATTTTGATAAATTTTGTATTTATCTGCTGTCTCTGTATTTTGATAAAGTCATTCCCTCAGACTTAAGTTAGAGCAGAATCTGATCCATCAGGGCACTCATTTAGGGGAAACAGATAATATCCTCATAGTAGGGAGTTGATAAAAGATTTATTAAGGAATCATTTCCAAGGGTGTGGGAAGAGTTTAGCAGCTGTAAAAAGGGATCACACAGGCTGGGTGTGGTGGCTCATGCCTGTAAGCGTCTTTCCTATCTTAGCACTTTGGAAGGCCGAGGTGGGTGGACCACTTGAGGTCAGGAGTTCGAGACCAGCCTGACCAACATGGTGAAACCCCTTTTCTACTAAAAATACAAAAAAATTAGCCAGGCATGGTGCTGGGAGCCTGTGATCCCAGCTACTTGGAAGGCTGAGGCGGGAGAATCACTTGAACCTGGGAGGGGTAGGTTGCAGAGAGCTGAGATCAAGCCATTGTGCTCCAGCCTGGGCAACAAGAGCAAAACTTCTTGTCTCAAAAAAAAAAAAAAAAAAAAAAAGGAATAGAGAAGGGGATGACACAGTACCCCAAGTCTAGTAACTTGTAAGGCATTTGTACCTACCCTCAGCCTGAAGGATCAAGGAGAGGAGATAAATGCTACCAGAGCCCAGAGCATAGCTATATGGAAAGCTGCCTGCCAAGAGTTATAGCTTTTAACAGAGAGACATCTAAATTGCAGTGACCAGTAGGGAGGAAGCCAGAAGCCACAGCAACAAAGGCCTCACTTCACTCTGGACTTCAACACCTGTCCTATAGTGTAATTCTAGTGCTCTCCAATTCTGAAGTCAACCAGAGACCGAAGTACAAGGATTCCTTCAGCCTAGATGCACTTCAATGGTGGTTTGGATAAAGAAACTGTGGTGCACATACACCATGGAATACTATGCAGCCATAAGAAAGAACAAAATGCCGTTTGCCACAACATGAATGCAGCTGGAGGCTGTTATCCTAAGCAAATTAGTGCAGGAATGGAATACCAAATATGCAGTATTTACTGCACGTTCTCACTTGTAAGTGGAAGCTAAACATTGAATACACACGGACACAAACAAGGGAATAATAGACACTGTGGCCTACTTGAAGGTGGAGGGTGAGAGAGGGCAGAGGATTGAAAAACTACCTATCAAGTATCATGCTCATTACCTAGGTGATAGCTTTTCTGTATGCCAAACCCCCACAATGTGCAATTTACCCATATAACAAACCTGCATATGTACACCTTGAAACTAAATTAAAAGTTAGTTGGAAAGAAAAAAAAAGACAAGGAGTCCTTTACTGTATGCCCTACAGGTGTGCCTTCTAGGGGGCATGCATAGAGTCAGGGAGGGTGAATAAGTAAAAGATATCCATCACTTGGAGTTGATGTTTGCAGGCTCTAGATCAGAGCTATCCAATAGAAGTTTCTATGATAATGGAAACGTTCCCTACCTATGTTGTCCAATATGCTAGCCACTAGCTACATGTGGCTACTGAGTCCTGGAAATGTGATTATGAACTTAGGAATTGAATCTTTAATTGTATTTAATTTCAGTTAATTTAAATTTAAATAGCCACATAAAAGTAGTGCCTGTTATATTGGACAGCACAGCTGTGGATGGATTTCTATTTTCCTTCATGCACTGGCTACAGTGTACTTTGCTGGACTGTTGTGAGAATTTTTGTTACCTGATTTTTTGAGTGTGAAACAGATCACTTATTTCTGGGCATTCTGAGATAGTCTCTCTCTCTCCCCTTTGGTAGAAAGAACATCTGAAACCTCACAACCTCTAAGAAGCATACCTTCCAGGCCGTGTTTTATGACTTTGCCTAATGCCAGCTTCATAGCCCATCTTGGATCTCTTCCACTTCCCTCCATATGACATTGCAGTCAGATGATAGTCTCTAAACTGAAGTAGAAAACCATTCCTGTTCATCTCCCACTTATGAGTGAGAACATGCGGTGTTTGGTTTTCCATGGACACAGAGAGGGAACAACACACACCAGGGCCTATTGGGGCGAGGGGAGGGAACTTAGAGGACAGGCCAGTAAGTATCCTATTATTATTATTATTATTTTTAGGAAATAAAAAGAAAAAAAAACATTCCTGGTGGTTTCAGGGAGGATGGCTTTAGGAAGCTCTTGGAGCATACCAGCGGGGAGGGTGTCTGTTTTTTTAATCAGCCTAGATCTGGAGTCTCTGCTTGTGAGCTAAGACTCAACAGTGCCTGCCAACCTTGATACTCTGGTTCAGAAGTCAGTATGCACCATCAAGAATATTATTTTTATCAATTTCCTTTCATGCTATAGTTAGTAAAACTTTTGCTTAGAATTTGAGACTCGGTTGATTATGTTTCTTAGCTCCAAGAGTGTTAGTGTAGGTAATTGTCCCTTGGTAGCTGTGGGGAATTGGTTTCAGGAACCCCATAGATACCAAAATCTGTGGATATTGAAGTCCCTTACATAAAATAGCATATTAGTATTTGCATATAACATAAGCCCATCCTCTAATATACTTTAAGTCATCTATAAATTACTTGTAATACCTAATGTAACGTGTTATATAAATATAATTGTTGTTATACTGTACCTTTAAACATGTTTTACTTTTTATTGTTGTTTTTTTCTTCCTTTTGAATATTTTTGGTCTGTGGTTGGTTGAATCTGTGGATATAAAGGGCTGACGCATTTTGGTGGGAAGCTGAGAGAGGTCATATCAAGGATGGCTATGTGGGTTCTGTTACCTCCAGAGCCTCCCCTCACCATTTCTTCTTTACGATTGTCACTGTTGCTGTTGAAAACAGATCATGATTTTGAATGTGCATAATCTCAGGTCTGATGCAGAATTAGTAGAAATTGCTTGATTTTCACACAGAGACATTAATTACTATTTGTTTTACATTTGCATTCACAGGTATCTGATGAGGGAAATTAGCATACTTTGTTGTTAGGCCATTATTAAAATGACAGTCAGGAAAATATTTGAAAAATATTGTCTTTTTTTTTTTTTT
>NW_016107333.1:1466722-1533615 GCF_001604975.1 Cebus imitator
TTTGTTGCAAGACTTTGAAATTCCAGATAAGTCATGAAGAACATTTTGGGATGTTGGTACTTACAACAAAATCTGCAGTGCTGGAACTGGAGTTCCCTAATGACTTTTACATTTGTGTGTAAACAAGCCAAACCAGTCCAGCTATTCAGAGCTGGTGAATCAGAGACACCTGTGAAATAATAATTCATTGCTTAAACCTTTGGAGGGACACATCCAATACATTTAGCTGGGTGCTTCCTGAAATCGGGATCTGCTTATAGTCGAGCTGAGAAGGCCAAACAAAGGAAAATTGCAGTCTTTTCATCAATGTACTAACAAAGAATCCTAGAACTGGAGTTTGACAACTGGGATTCTTGGCCTGGTGATGCCCCTGAGGAGCTGAAGAAACTTAGCTGAGTCACTTTATCTTTTTATCTGTCAAAATGGGACTCACTCCAGTGTCTTAGATCAAAAGGGGTAAAGAAACTTGATAGCTCTGAAAAATAATATAGATTTGGCAGGTGACTGCAGCTGCAATGTCTAGTTTTGTTCTTATTCAGTCTTTTGCTACGAGGGTAAGATTTGGCCCCACTTTTCATGTGTACCTATACTCTATGCAGCCAGACTATGCCCTGGCAAGGTTGGGCACTGCCAAGAGTCTTTCCTGTTCCTCTGTGTTTCTCCTGTGACCTTGAGCTCCATTAAGAAAGACAATCTGGGAAAAGAAGAACCTTCATTTTAATCAGTATTAGAAAAATTAATTAATTCAGTAAGTTTCATTGAACATCTGTGTTCATGGTTCCCATTCTTAGGCAACTCACATTCTAGTACAGTTCAGGATATGTGTATTTTCCTCAAAGATGGGAAGATATGAACTGGTTAATTGATTGACTGGTTGATTGATTGATTCATTCAATAATCATTTGTTGGACCTCTTATGTACCAGGCCCTATGCCAGGCACTGGTGATTGGAAAGTGAATAGGGTAAGATACCTATCTTTAGAGTTACTGAACTCTTCATATGCTGTGCATATGAATCCCTAGAAAATTGTCATACACTCAGAGTTCAGGATACTCCCTGCTTTGATCAGGCATCTGAGTTTAGAATCCACATTTTGAACAATCTGGAAACACTGCTCTGGGGAATGCATATGCAGCAAGGGACACATATGCAAACATACACATGCACACAGACACACACAAACACACATGTACACAAACAGACACACATAAAAACACACATGCATATATACCCAACCACACAGAAAGTCACAAACACACACAGATATACACACACAAACACACATGTACACAGACACACATAAAACCACACATACATCTATACCCAACCGCACAAAAGCTCATGGATGCAGACATACACACACTTACACACACATACAAACAAACACATGATCACAACCACCTGCATACACATACACACGAACAGATGAAATCAGTGTGGGATAACCAGGAAATATTTTTCAGAGCAGGATTTCAGCTGCTTAGGGGAAACAGGCTTCTTAATTCCACCTGGTTTCCTGGGCCTCTTCTACATTCAGCCAAGAATTTCCTGTCCCAGGCAGTGAAACTTGGACATCGATAAAAAAAAAAAATAAGTTCCAATAAAAAAATTAGGTTCACACCTCACTATAAATATGCACATTTTATAGAAAAAATATAGATACATATTATTATAAATTATGCCATAAACTTGCTTCCCTTCACTGCAAATTTTTTGGAAAGAAACCTGCTTTAAATTGCTGTATTATTTCACACTCTTTTTTGACATGTCACCATTTATGTAACTGATAAATTATTTTTGGATACAATTTTAGTAGTGGCTACTTGCTACTGGCTATTTACTGAATACTATTTACTAAAATTGAAAATTTACTTTATGGCAAGTATCATGCAAAGCACTTTCCATGCATTATCGCATTTAATCTTTGCAGCAAATTTATGAAGTATTACTATTTTTCCCATTTTGCAGCTGATGCAACTGAGGCTTAGAGGTGAAGTGTCTTGCCCAAGATAGCACAGTAAACAGTAGCATTTCTAATTTTCGCACTCATACACATGGCAGTAAAATGCCCATCTTTGGACTTAAGTCGTGGTCCCTGTGCTTGATTCTTTTTCTTATAATCAGATCCTGAAAGGGGACTGCTGTGTGATTCTGTACCCCATCTTGGGCAGACCCTGCTTCCTGATCTTTTCTCTTTTCTCTGTTGCCCTCATTGCCCCAGGATCCCAGAGTTTTTCAGGCTCCACAAAGGCTATGCTCTTTCCTTCCTTCACTTCTGTGACTGCCTTTCTGCTGCAGATATAGGGAGGTAAGTCTGGGCTCCACGGACCCCCCACCACCCACTCAGCCTCTGATGTCTCTTTGGAAAGCCACATGTAAAGGCCAATAAGATCAGGTCAGGGTGACACCGTGACAAGGTGTCAGCACCTATGGCTGTACCTGGGTTGTGACAGGCACCTGGGGAAACTTTCTCCATGACCCCTGGGTGGTGACTGACAAACAGCATCAATCACCTGAACAGTGGGGCCATAACCAGAAGGAAATGTTAAAGGCGGCTCTGAGAAAGCCCCCAGGCCTCCTGCCACTGTGAGCCCATGGGACACTGGCAGTGAAGAGACTTTCACAGGCAGAGGCAGCAGAAACTGGGATTGCCTTTGCAGAATAAGAACTGGTTAATGCTAAATGCTCATCCTCACCTCTGGGAAAGCGATCTCTCACAAGGCAGTTTGAAAATACTTGGTTCAGAGACAACAGACATTTACTGAGCACCAACTGCATGCCACTGTGCCCAGGATTAGGGTCCGCAGGCTCCTGTGGGACACTGGGGAGGATTGAATGAAGGAATGGAATGTGGGGGCCTCTGGAGCATTTTTCTAATTGGGATCATTTGTCTCCCTGCAAGTCTCAGGCCCTCATTTGGACTTGGCTGGGGATTGTGTGGGCAGGGGAGAGGGGTGGGTATTGGGGGAGGAAGTCATCATGAAATTAATTCTCTGCCTCTCCTCTCTGGAATGTCAATAATGTGCTGAGAACAGTGGGGAGTGCAGTTGGCTGTCTGTGCTCCCTTCCCAACCTGGGCTCAGAGCCTCTGAGCCTCCTGACTGTTTTGGGGCTTCTAGGTCTCCAGTCTTGTGACATCCCACTTCTTGTATGCTACTCCCCTATTGGAGAATACAGTTATGTTCCCTGCTTTCATCATCCTCCAGGAGGAGACACGGCCTGCCCATTGTCAGGGTTTTCATCATTAAAACTCTTACAGGTCATTGGATGAGATACCTGCTGTTGGTGACAAAGTCCATCTGCTTGTATTCCAGATGATGACCTTCTGGCCAATAAGGGAGGCCAGGTGCCCGATCACTCTGCCCAAGGCTCACTCCAGCCACATGTTCATGCTGCCTTGCTGTAGTCCCACTGACTTCTCTTTCTCTGCAGCCAGCCTCTGAATGGGCAAGGCAGCTGGGCCTTTATGTTACCATGCGCTGGAATGCTCGACAACAGCCTTGAAATAGTTCCCATTTAGATTTGTCTCAAACTCATGTGATCTTATGTGTATACACTCTTATGGCAGGAAAAGGGCCTTCCCATGCTCGAATCAAACATTTCCATTTTATGGATGGGGCAGCTGCAGTGTGGATAATTCAGGTACTTACTTGAGATCACAGAGCTAGAGCCACGAGTGTCTCGTAGACCAGTGCCTTCTCGAATTCCCCATGAGGGCAGGCACACCCAAGCTTTGCCTGATTCTCCTAGGAGTAAGCATGGGTGTTTTTGGGCTCTAGATCTACAGACATAGACTGCAGGTGCTTTCCCCTATGTCTGATGCTTATAGAAATCATAGAGAAAAGCGTATGGCATGTGGGGCACTCTTTACGTTGTGTGGAGGAGAGTGTTCCAGTCCCAGTCTTCTGCTCCAGGAAGCTCTGAGCCAATGGCTTAGTGAGGGAGGCGCTCAATAGAGAGTAAGGGAAACTCCTTGGATATTAGGAACTGCAGGACTTTGAGGATGGAGATGATAAGCTGGGGAAAAAAGAGGGCTGTTCTCATTCTGTTTAGTGTCCATAATTGCTGACAATTGAGGTGGTGAGGACACCTTCATATTTACGAGTACCAGAATGAATCAGTCAATCGATAGGTCTATATAAACATATCTATATCTATCTATATAATTTTTTAAATTGTAAAAGTAATATATGCTTGGAAAATGCAGAAAATAGAGAAGGAAACACGCATACTTTTGACACAGAGAAACATTATTAACCTTGTAGCTACATGCCCACAGTTCCCTATATATTGTTTTACTCACTGGAGCTCATAGAGAGTCTATCCTTTCATATCCCTGCTTGATCCACTTAACAAGCACATTTCATGTTATTCTAAGTTCTTTATCAACAATTTGCCTTTTTGGTTACATACTATTTTGCTATTGTTTGTTTAATGATTCAATGAATATCAGACATTTGGGTTATTTCTATTTTTGTGTGTGTGTGTGATAATGTGGTAGTAAAACCCATCTTTGTACCCAGAGCTTTTATACATAAGTATCTAATAATAATTATTACACCTCAGTAGCTATCAGAGATCTAAATGCTTTTAAGTTCTTTTCAGGAGACTCCTAGAAATGAAGGACAGCTTCACACAGGTTGATCAAGTTCCTAATATACTGCCACATCATTTTTTAAAAGGTTCATTCCAATTTTCCATCCCACCAGCACCATTTGAGAGGTGCCTAAAGGGGCACCTGAGTAGCTATCCAAGAAATACCAGCACATAGTGTTGAGGAGGGTGGGCTCGGAGCTCAGACTGTCCAGGTTTGCACCATAACACCTCTAGCTTAGCAATTTTGCAGACTGAGGCAAGCCATTTAGCCTCTGTTTTGTTTTGTTTTTTAATTTATAAAATGGAGATGTTATAGGACCTCCCTCATAGTGTTGCTTCAAGAATTAACTGTTATTGCACACAACACACTTAGAGTGGTGCGCATAGCAGGCACTCAACAACAACAACAACAAATAATAATAATAATAATAATGTAGGAATTGCCAAGGTCTCGAGGACCCAGGTCCTTGGTTCATGCTCCTAGAAGACACGTGGAGGAAGGGCTGACCCTGTGCTCAGATGGAGTCAGAGCACATGCTCTCTCCTTGTACATTCTGCTGAACAAATTCTTATAATTTAATCATGACTTTTAATGTTTGAAATGGTGGCTTTTACATTTTACCGAAGCGCTATTGCCGGCTGCTCTGTGTTATACTCCCTGTTTATATTGCAATGCAAATTATTCCTGGTGGAGAGTTTACAAACTGCACTTCCATTATTAATAAGGTTATCATTTCCCCCATTCCACTCTTATCTCTATTGCTTGTGTAATACATAATTCATGCTCACTACCCTTCTCTGGTCTCAGTGCCAGGGCACAGCGGTCTCTCTCTCTTTCCTGATGACGGCAATTGGTATTCAGTGACAGTATAATGACCATGTCCCTAGCTTCAGCTCTCTCAAAGGTGTTCTCTGGAAGGACTCGAAGGCAGAGGTAATAGAAGCCCTGGACCATTTATGGCCACTCTTGAGTTTAAATTCTATTTGAGCTTTGCGTCCTAGGCAGACACATGTAGGACTTCCCAGGGAACTAAAATGGAATTTGCCAGTCAGGAAAAAAGTGGTACCTTGGTTGAGGATGGGACGGAGGATTGCTGATAGGACTGCGGTGTCAGGGAGAAGGATCAGTGCAGCCTGAACCAGCTGACTTCTCACTAGTAGAGTCTGAGTGTGTTTCTGGATAAGACAGAGTCTTGGTCCTCACCTCTTACCTGTTGAGTGTGTCTTTTTGTGGATAGGCAGGTAGGCAGGTTTTCACAATCCCAGCTTGAAATTTGAGCCTCTGCTCTATCCTTTCCCATTAAGAATAGCCACGGAGGCTGAGTCCCATAAGAAAGTCCCATAATGGGGTGGGACAGCCATCTGCTTAGCAGCGGGCCTCATTTACACATGCCTGAACTTAGGAACGGAAGACAGGGCAGACTTCTCTGGAAGCTTTGGGTGCTTGGTTCGAGGGGGTGCAGTCAGCCAGAGGATCAGGAAGGTCTCAGAGGAAACTGACATGAGGAAGTGGAGGACACTGCACAGGCTACTTAACCCCCAGGACTGAAGCATCTGGTGTCCGGACCATTGTCCTCGTAAACTGCAAGGCCAGGCCGTCTCAGTGTGGGGGACAAGCCCAGCACAATTGCACCCCCAGATGGAAAGAAAATATTATTTGATTAAAATTTCCCAAAACTTGGAAGCCCTCCATTTTCCTAGAGGGGAGGGTCCTGAAATTTCTGCACATTCTTTAGGAAACTGTTCTTTCTCACCTCACTGGTCATTGCCCCACTAGTGCTGACCCTGTCACTGTTTTAGCTTAATGCCTAAGTTCCCAAGAGGCACTTCACCCATGGCAACACCTCCAGCAATGTAACTCCCCTATGTGAGGAACTCATTCTCTTCTGTGAAGCCTGGGTCCAACTCTCCTGGGGTGGGTGGGGGTATTAGCGATACAAAGTGTCAGCCACAGAGCTTCTCTGGCTGTTGAGGGACAGCAAGGGCCCAGGGTGTGGGCTGAGCTCACAGGTTATTCCTTTCCAGGATCTCCTAGCAGTACCCAGAAGCTGGGAGCAGCCTCCATTCCCCTCTTGCTGGAGAGTCATAATTCCCACAGTCCGGGGCTGACAGAGAGGCTCATGATTCCCCTCTACTAAAAGTCTTAATGTGTGCCACCTGATGGGCCAGCTCCCCTGGGTGGGGTCACAGAGGAACCCGTTGGAGATGTTGCTGGGCAGTTGTCTTCCCACAGAGCCACCTTCTACCCTGACATCGGAGTGTCCACCAAGTTTGAGAGAGCCCCAGAGCCTGTTTCTGGAGGCCGTGGTGGGGCACTCTGGGTCTGTTTCCTCACCACATCCCTGATATGAACCTCTTGAGAATACTCAGCACCTACTCCGCATTTCCCCACAGGCTTTGAACCCCATCCTCTCCTGGCTCAAGTCTTTTCCTTGCTGTCTCCGCTTTCTCTTTCTTCTTCTGCTCATCACAAAAGCATGCCCACAGTTACCCAAGCACACAGACGTAGTCACAAGCAAATACAGGTGCATACATCACACACACACACTCACACACAGAGGAATGTGTGTAGAAATGGCAAACCCAGGTCCTCAGGAGTAGAGGCAAAGCCACACACAGGCACATATTCCTATTCCCACCAATCTGCACAGGAGCACACACACACACACACACACACACACACATCTGGACACGTGTGCACCCACTATGCAAATATACAGAGGCATGCGAAAGCGTGCACCGTACCAGGGACAAGGGCATAAACACACACGGATTCAGGCCATGCTCACTTTCAGGAAAGTGGGCATCTTCCCCAATGATGGGGTGCTCCGTAAACCACTGCCGACGTCTTCAGACTCACTCATACTTCCAGGGCCCCGAGTAACCCACTGAATCATGAAGCACTTTCCTGTTTAAGTTTATTTTCTTTTGGAAAAAGGGAGCTACTTATTTCCAAGAAGTGGAGCCGGGGGAGTCTGCTGAGCCGCTCTGTGGCTGGGGACAGCATTTTGGCATCCTTTCCTCCTGAAGCGCTTTGTTTACACAGATCCTGTCTCCCGGCTTCAGGGCCCTAAGCGCCACTGCCTCTGCCTCTGTGCTCCACTGGGGCGAGCTGGGTATTACAGCTGCTGTTTTCACAGCTTCTATTTACTGGCCTCAACCATTGCACAGGATCTGGGAATGACTTTTGCTAACTTCTTTGCGTGTCTTTGTTGCAGTGAACCCCAAGTTTCTCTTCAAAGAATGAGTATGTGAGTATGTTCAGCTCTCTTATTCTGTAATTCTCTATTTTAAAGTTTAGCTTCCTTGTAATTCTAGTAAACAGACTTCTCCACCAGTTCATCAGTGGTTCACATCTGCTCCCCCCACCTCCCCTGACTCATCCCGGTCACCTGATCAACCCTGGCTGCCTACTCTGACCAGCCCGTCACCGTCCATCCTGCCAAAACACCCACCCTGCCACTCCAGCTCAGACCCCTGCTCCTTTTAAAATAGTGGGGATTAGTCTAGCTTGTGTGGCCTAACCCTAGCCAATAGGGGATGACACAGCAGCAGGGACGACACCCACCCCCCCATCATCCCCTGTCCAACCAAGCGTGCAGCAGGCATCATTGCTCTGTCCGTGGGCCCCGCACCCTTCTATAGAAGTAAACTGCCTTGCTGAGAGGACATATCTTCAAGTGCTATTTCTTTCGTGGCATCAAAATTTTACTTACAAAATATTAATTCCTAGATGCAGGAACTGACAGCCAGCTTAGAGATTGCTCTTTAAGGCCCATCAGGTCTGGATGTAAACAGTCTCCTTTGACTACCTGAAGCAATGACTCTGTGCTATGAATGCTGCTTTACATGAATTAACCCCCAGGACAGAGTTTTGTGCTTTCTTTGTTTACTGCTAATTCCACAGTACCAGGCACCGGCACACAGTAGGAGCTCAAGCAATCTTTGTTGCATGGATTATCTAACTTGATGAAACAACCCTTGGAATCAAGCAATATTCTTTTTCTCAGCTTATAGATAGGGAAACTGAGGATCAGAGGGGAAACAAGCCCTAACCATAGTTAGCAAGTGGAGTAAGGAATTGAACCCGGGTTACTGGCCTTGTAGTACAGGCTTGTGAAGACTGTTGTATATACTCTTAAGGGAGCTTGAACCTGCTGGTTAGAGGGGTCCTTAATCTTTGGAACCATGTTGCTTGTGATTTATGCCACAGCTCTTTTAATGTTAATGGAGAGCTAGTCTAATGCACAGAAACTGAACCCCATCATCTGGGTTACTGGATCGCTCCTCTTGCTGGTTTCACTGGCTTTCGAGGTTTCCCTATTGTCTAGCCAATCCTGGATCCTACTAAGGGCAGCCTAGGATCACAGGCTGGAGCTTCTTAGAGAGGCAAAAATGTACCTGAACCAAGTCCAGCTTTGTTTCTACACTGGGCCCACCATGCAAGTCTCATTCTTGGGACCCCAGTGATTATGAGATGATGAAGATTCATTCATTCATTCAGCACATATTTACTGAACATCTCAGGTCATGGGTCCTATGTTAAGCCCTGAAGAAAGAGAGTTTAATTGGATACAGTCAGTGCCCTTGAGGGGCTGCAGTCTCATGGAGAAGACAGTCCTAGGATCAGATTAACCCTGGGCCACAGAATGCAGACATTAAGGAGGTCTGAATGCCTAGAAAAGAGAGGAATTCATCATCTAACCCAAAGATGATCAACTGCAGTGAGCAACAGAATCACCTTAAAATGTAGACTCATAAGCCCCAGATATTGTACTTCAGGAAGTCTGGGGAGAGGGCCATAAATCTACATATTTAACTATCACCCCAGCTGATTCTGGCACAAGTGGTCAGGGTGGGAGGACAAAACTTTGAGAAAACCTGTACAAAGAAGTCAGAGAAAATGTAAGGTTTGCTAACAAGCAAGAGGAGAAAAGACCTTAACAAGTTATAAAGTAATTAAAATGTGTTTATTGTGGGAATAATCAAGTGATGAAGAAATAAATGATATAAAAAGTAAGAGTGAGGCTGGGTATGGTGACTTGTGCCTATAATCCCAGCACTTTGGGAGGCAGAGGCAGGTGGATTGCTTGAGGTCAGGAGTTCAAGACCAGCCTGACCAACGTGGTGAAACCCCGTCCCTACTAAAAATACAAAAATTAGCTGGGCATGGTGATGAGTGTCTGCAATCCCAGCTGCTCTGGAGGCTGAGGCAGAAGAATCACTTGAACCTGGGAGGTGGAGGTTGCAGTGAGCTAAGATTGCGACACTGTACTCCAGCCTGGGTGACAGAGCGATATTCTGTTTCAAAAATGAACTAACTAAATAAATAAAGTTAGAATGACCCACACAGGTAACTGCTATTTTAGTTTAGTTTGCGTCCTTTCAGGCATTTTTCTGTTAACATCCAACATATGAGTAAAATTCTCAGGTACATAAATCTGTCTGTATCTTTATCTATGGCTACATCTGTCAACCCTGTCTAAGTGTTTACAAATAGAGCTCTTGGACACTACCATCACTGTGTGCTCCACTCATGCTGGGACAAACGCTATGACCCCTAAGTTGCCCTAGTAAACAAAAGGTTCTTCTCATTTTGCTCTCCTAAGGTCCAAAGAACCCTCCCTCTTTATCTGCTGTATCTTTTTAAGAAAAATGATAAAAATGATAAAGATCATTATGTTTAATTTTATTAATAATCTTTATTGAATATAATATGTGTATGTACACATATCCTATATGTACAGCTGTTGCTGAGTTTTCTCAATTGAATATACCTATGGGACCAGCACCCAGATCAAGACAAAGAATGTGAGCAGCACCCTATTCATTCTAATTCTTCACATACCCTCTTGTCTCAGGACTCAGGCATGAGAATTAGGGGCAG
Source organism: Cebus imitator (assembly GCF_001604975.1). Taxonomy (NCBI): domain Eukaryota; kingdom Metazoa; phylum Chordata; class Mammalia; order Primates; family Cebidae; genus Cebus; species Cebus imitator. The sequence goes on from NW_016107333.1 coordinate 1,477,207, forward strand.
AACAAATGATAGATGAGAGGTCCAGACACCATACTCTAGTCTAAAGTAGCTCCATCCTCTCTTCCTTGAGAATCATTTCTCTCCTGAGATGTTCATCTTACATTTGTTTCTGATGGATGTTTCCACCGGGTCACATAAACAGGGACAAGGCTTGGCTCCAGCAGGGCCCCAGGTACGGAGCTGATGGTTCTCAGCAATAGCCAGACAGCTGGTCCTAGGAGATCAGCGGTCCTAAGTGACCCTCACAGGGCCTCACATGCTGTTGACCTGATCTCAGTCAGTTCTTGTAACATGGTCTCCCTGCTGCCACCTTGCACAACTGAGGCCCTGGCAATGCCTGCCCTGAGGTTGCTTTGAACTTGGGGTCTATGTATAAATTGTGGTTTTCTTACTTCCACCTCTTGTACCACCACCTTTCAGATCTTGGGGAAACTTCGTCCATGTTCTTCAAGGCTTGATTCTTCTTGAACTATCAGCAGCAATTGCCCTTGCTAACTCATTGTCCTGTGGCTCCTTAAATATTTTTATTATTATTTATTGTATATATCTTCTTTTAATTTCAAAAGGAGTGCATGTTTGTGAAGAAAATATGTTCATAATAAAGCAATGTACGAAGTGAAAAATGAAAGTCTTTCCTATTTGCTCATCATTCCCCACTCCCACTACGCAGGGGAACTACCATGAGAAATGATGTGCATACCAGATTTCTCTCTTTATTCCTTTCTTGGTTTTTGCCAAAAACTGGAAAACATAATCTGATTTTACAGCTATTTTTCAGCCTTAACAAAATAACATGCACATCCCTCCAAATCAGTCCGTATGATTTCACTTCATCCTTTTTAACAGCTTCTTAGAATTCACCACTTTGGATGTGCTGTCAATGACTTAACTGTTCTGTTTTTTTGGGGGCTTTTAAATTGTCTTTTATTTTTGGTATGAAAAATAACGCTGGAGTAAACATGTTTTATGTTTATATTTGTCCAAGTAGTTTGATGGAAAAGAATTCTGGAAGTTTGATGGCTGGGTGAAAGCACATCTGCCTTTTAAATGTGTGCAGAATTTTAAATATTACACAACGTATGCATTTACCAACAGATTAATAAACAGTTCTTCCCCCTCTCTAACCACTGAGTATTTTAAATCTTTAACTGTAAAAGACTACCCTGCTTTAACCTGTGTTCCCCGAGAACTTAGCATCTTTCCATATTATTTTCTTTTAAATATGAACTAGCTCTTTCAAGGAAAGAGTTGAGAAATGAGGTTGCAGCATGCTCAAGGAATAGGGAGAAGGCGTATGAGTCTGGAAATCAGGGTGTATGGGTGGAAAAGTTGGCAGAGGCCGGATCATAAAAGATATGTGTGCCTGGTTTGGGCTTTACCTTAATGGCAACAGAAATCATCAAAGAGTTTTAAGAAGGGAGGTGGGATGTTAAGATTTGTATGTTAGCAGCCCTGCAGAAGAGAGCTTGAAAGGACTAAACGGAGATTGTGGGATAGAGGTAATAGCTAGTTTTGGGGATAGATAAAATAAGCCAAGTTTGGGAACCTTACTGACTTCTTTGATGGCACATTTGCTGTGGGACAGATGGATTGGTAGAGGTTTGTCCCAAAAGAAGAGGGGTTAGGCCTTCTGTGGGATTTCTTGGACCTTCCACTGTCTCTGTTTGACAAAGGTGGCACCAAGCCTGACACTATTAACAAAGACTTCTGGATTTGGTCATTGGGACGCTGGAAGCAATGCCAGTGGGGTCTTTTGAATTTAATGGGTTGTGGAGTTGGGCTTTCTTCTCTCCCCCGGCAATGGCAGTGCCCATGCTTCTCCTATTGGATTTTGATCTGAGCTCGGCTGACTGCCTCTCATCTGAGATCCCATGAGCTATATCTGTGATGAGCCCTCAACCCAGCCATTTACTTGTTTGGGGAACATACGCTATGATCCTGAGGGCTTAGAGATTTAACATTCAGTCTCTGCTTTTGAAGAGCTTAGAGTCAAACTGTGTAGAAAAATACTGTGCCATGAAACAGAGTTGTCCTGGTCCCATGGCTATAGAAAGACGATGCCCATAAATCCTTGGGACTTCAGCCTAAAGCAAGAGTGATGGTAGTTTGGGTCTATGTGCAAATGCATGTAAACACAAGCACTCTCTTCTGGGTGATTCCAGTTTGATGGCTCTTGTCTCTTAGACGTCTATAACTTAATATGATTAAGGCCAGACTTTTTATTCTTCTCTCTATGGCCTCAATCTAAACCGATCTAAGCCTTCTTTGCTTTTGGTACAATGGAACCATGACCCAGTTGCTCAGCCCAACCAGAAAGCGGACAGTCTCTTGATCAGGATAGACATCTCATAGATCATTCCTCCTAAATATATACACAATCTTTCCACCTCTGCCTATTTTTATCATCATCCTGATCCAAGCCATCACCATCTCTCAGCTTAACAAACACAGCAGCCTTCTAATTGGTCTCTGCTCTTCCATTCTTTCCCACCTAAGTTCCATTCTCCAGGCAGCGGCTGTGTGATTAAAAAACAAAACAACAAAACATAGCTGGATCCTGCCACTCATGTGGTTAAATCCCTTCAATGCCTTCCCATTTTGATGAGAAAAATAACCAAACTTCTTGCCTAAGAGGATCTGTTTGATCTGGACTCTGATAACCTTTCCAACCTCATCTGGGACAAGTTTCCCTAGCTTGCTATTTTCACTTCCTCAAGCAAGCCAGCCTCCTTCCCTGTCCATTGTCAGTGCTCTTCCTTATGTCTGAAACCCTCTTTCACATGGGTTCCAGATATTCCTGTGTGGGAGCCTTATTGTTCTTAAGGCTACAAGTGAGGCATATCAAGACCACCCAATGTAAGGAGGAGACCCTCTTATTCTTGAATCTCAGCATCCTGTTTTCTTCATATTGTTTCTTTTTTCTTTTTTTTTTTTTTTTTTTTTTTTATTTTTTTTTTTTTTTTTTTTTTTTTTTTTTTTTTTTTTTTTTACAGTGTCTCACTCTGTTGTCCAGGTTGGAGTGCAATGGTGCAAGTTTGGCTTGCTGCAACCTCTGCCTCCCGGGTTCAAGCGATTCTCCCAGCCTCAGCCTCCCGAGTAGCTGGGATTACAGGTGCCTTCCACCACGCCTGGCTAATTTTTGTAATTTTAGTAGAGACAGGGTTTCACCATATTGACCAGTTTGGTCTCAAACCCCTAACCTCCTGTACCACCCACCTTGGCCTCCCAAAGTGCTGGTATTACAGGCACAAGCTACCGTGCCTGGCCTATTCTTCTTACTATTGAGTTACAACATGCATCAAGTACCTCAGGTACTCTAATTTTAAGTGTGCAGTTCAGTGATTTCTACATACATACTCATATGTACACATTCCTATCACATCACCAGATCCTTCATAGAACTCATATGTTTACTGCTACTTACCTGATTTGCAAAGACAAAAGATTTGATCACACACCATTAGGGTACAATTGCAAGGAAACAGATACCGACTGGTGGCTGGATGGATATATTCTTACAAGCCATTTGGAAGGCAATTTTACAGTTTCTATTAATTTTTAAAATGCATGTATCCATGGAGGCAACAAATTTTCTTTCAGGAATTGATCTTATGGAGACACTTTTACATGTGTGTGAAGATGAGTGTACAAGATATGCATCACAGCACTGTTTATGGTGAGAAAATATGAGAAACACCCTAAGTGTTGCTGTACAGGTGGTAGATGATAGAAATTTCAGCTTACTTATGTAAGGCAATACTGTGGAAGCTGTTATCAAGAATGTTTTAGGAAAATCTTCAAGCTATACCAAATGGAAAAGGTGCAGAATGATGCACAGAGAGTCCTCTCATTTGTATAAAAGAAGGATATGTTTAGCTCTACATGCTTCTGTCTGGAAGGAAACCCAAGAAACTGGTAATAGTTGTTACTTCTGGGAAGGAGAATTCAGGAACTCATGTTCTGAGTGGGAGGGAGATGTTTTGACTTTTTTCCTCCCATGGGTATGTAATACCTTTTCAAAGAATAAGTAAATAAATAAAGTCTCTGGACTCCAAGGGAAGGTGTGTAGCGGGAACAGGCTCTTGCTGGCCAGGCTAGGGCTGTGGAGATAGCTTGGCCTGGGTTAGTGTTCAGAAGCACAGAGGGGACTGATTGGCTGAGAACTTGGCTTTCATGGGGCCCTTTTGGGGCCTCCCAGGGAAAAGCAGCCGCCCACAGATGCAGTGGAAGGCAGTGGATGTTCCGTTGGATATTTGTGGGAATCCAGACTCTACCTTCCTCCCCTAGGGCCTGCGGTGTGGGATGCCCCACCCATCTTCTCGGTGAATCCCTTTACCCCTTGTCTCAGATAACTGAGTGCATGGTCAGTACCCTTCCTTGAGATGCTGGCATTACTAAGTTGGCAATTTTTAAAAATAGAGAGGTTGAACTGTAGAACAAAAACGTGCTACAGCAGGCAACCAGCTGTCCCTCGGAAAGACCCTGGATAATCTTAGCAAGGGTCGTAGTGAGGCTTGGGCACAAAGAAAAGATGGGTTTGAGTCACTGCTCAACCATTTTGGAGGTTTGCATCCTTGGGCAGCTCAGCAGAGTGCTCTTTGTCCAGTTTTCCTTTGTGAACTGGCATCAGCTGTCCTGCCATGATTCCTGAGGCCCATTTGTTACCAATTACAAACCAGCAACGTCTGGCTACCTGCTCTGTGACAGGCGAGGGCTATGCAGAGGGGCCATATGCATTATAGAATATGTTGGCTTCCTAGGGCTGCCATAACAAATAACCACAAACTCGGCTTAAAACAACAGAATTTTACTCTCTGATAATTCTGGAGGGTTGAAGTCTGAAATCAAGGTGTGGGCTGGGCCCTACATTCCCTGGAAGTTCTAGGAGAGGATTCCTGCTTTCTTCTTCCAGGCACTGGTGGTGTCCACATTCCCTGTGGCTGTAGCACTCCAATCTGCCTCTGTCTTCACGTGGCCTTTTCTGCACCTCTCTGTGCATCACCTCTGAATATCTCTTATAAGAACACTTGTCAATGTACTTAAGACTCATGTGGATAATACAAAATGTTCTCATCTCAAGATCCTTAATTACATCTACAAAGACCCGTTTTTCTAAGTAAGGTCACATTCATAGGTTCTAGGGGTTAGGACATGGACATGTCTTTTAAGGGGGCACTATTCAACTGCATAGATTAAACAAGAAAAGTAGGTGTGGAAGCTCCCAGGTAAGTGCCAAGGGTGCCACCTGGCCTGTGTCCTGAGCTGCGGTGGGTCACAGAAGGGGACAGGTCTAGTCTGACGGTATCCGAGCCACTTGGCATGGCCATAATTTTGACCTCAGAAAAGACTGCTGCTGTGTTTCCATTCTTCTCTCATGAGCCCTCTCTGTCCCTTGCTCGCCCTCCCAACCAAACCAACACAAACCTTACTTTATGGGGCTGGGAGGTGGAACAGCACTAAGATGAAGTCCGTTTACTTAAAGCCTCACACACATTTGATTAACTAAATAAGGAGTGTAGCCTAGTTAACAGTGTTTTACAAATGTCTGTCTTCTGCTTGTTATATTGTGTTACAATGATAAGATGGCACCATTTCACCACTGGAGGAAGCTGGGCAAAAGGTTCAAGGGACTCCATGTGCTATTATCGCAACCTGAAATGAGTCTATACTCATTCAAAGTTAAAAAAAATAAACTCATGAGTACTTGAAACCCTTGCAAGCAAAAAAAAAAAAAAAACAGCCTCTATAAACCTTTCTAGATTACAAGGTAGAATAATGTAACCCCTTTGACTACCAGCAGGATGTGGGCTAATTCCTCCTCCCAAGGTAGCCCAGGACCTCCCATTTCCAGGGCTGTGGGGAAGTGGCTTCACACTGGCCCAGTCTCATCCCCATCTCAGGCCTCCTGGGATCCTATCCTGTGCAACCTCCTCCCTTGGAAGAGAGTTCTGCCAGGCCCTCCCCAAGCTTCCCCAGGCCAGGGCTGGTCCAGCTTGCAGACACATGGCTGAGTTGTGCCAATGCCACCCTGCCCCACAGCCCAGGCTGAGCTCTGATGTTGCTGCCATGTGCAGACAGCTCTAGCTCCTGCTGGCTTCTCCTGGTGCTTTCCTGGCAGGCAGTGATGGCCTCAGTGACTGCCACCCTGACTCAGAGTGATGCTTGGGGCTCCTAGGAGGTGCCGCTCTGGCTTGGGGCCATCCCATCTTACCCTGATGTGGTGTCATCGATGCATCCTCCTCCTCCTCCCCGGGGCAGGGTGCTCAGTGCCTGCTTTCCCCCCATGGCTGCCTCCAACTGCCACTAGTCTGGGCAAGTTGGAGGCATCTTCCCTGGGCCACTCTTCTGGTTCTTTCTCTCCTCTCTCCTTGCCCACATGGAGTAAGTGAGTTCTGCACAGTGTGGCCGGGTGGCTTGGTGTTGGAGGGGTTATAAACGTGGAGGCCATGAACAGACTTTGGGGGTTCTGAAAACTTCCTGAATTTGCCTACAAGATAAATAAGCATTTTTTTTTTCTGGGGGAGAAAATGATTCTCAGGAAAGTCCAAGATCCACAATAAATGAAGAGTCTCTGAGGACAAGCAGGGGCTATAACATAACTGTTAATCATTTTGTTTCTGCCATCATCCTGCCTGGCTAAAGCACTATTTCTACCAAATTAGCCCATCTCCGTGCCTCTGTTTCTTCCCATGAAAAATGAATTAATTTATAAGATCCTATATGACAAATACTTGGTGTTGTAAGCAATAAATCAGAAAATTATATGACGTTTCTGGCACAAGCTGGTAAGAACTCAATAAAGAGCTTTTATTATGATCTGCCTAGAGCGTATATTATGTTACTGCATGCTTACAGCAGCTGGTATGAGAGTGGGATTAGCAGTCTCCTTTGAATTACCTCATTTGCCCAACATAAAAAGGCAGAGCTGGGATTTGAACCCACAGCCTCTTTCTTTTCTTCCACACTGTGTTTAATTTCTATTTCTCCCTTTTCCTGAGTTCTACCTGGTGATCTGTCAAAACCCACCTCAAATGTCACCTGTCCTGGGAACCTTACCCCTGATCTTGTAGGTGATGGTTGTCTTTCTGCATTTTGCATACCTTTATCATGCTTATCTCCCATTCTTGTCTCTGGAACTAGGTAAGGTCTGTGTCTAATGCATCTTTTTGTTCCTGTGCTCAGTTTGGTGCCTGGAATATAACACATGTCTGATGAGTGGGATGTCCTGCCTTCATTCCTCCTTCCTCAAATCATTTCCTGCCCATTTGTGGGGTATGGAGATGAGTGACCAATGTCCTCAAGGCACTCAAAGCCTGAGATGGGGTGACAACACATCCCCTGTGGGTGTCAGCCAGTTTCCACCTGGACCACCGGTTCAAACCCACGATCCTCCAATCATGTCTGAGTAAGGAGTCGGAAACACCCAGTAGACAATGAGGTCTTTTCTTCAGGTACTTCTTGGTCATGAGGGATGACCTAACGGGAAGAGTGTGAGAGTTGGGTAACTGGCCATTTTCCTGGGGATGTGCTAGGTGACAGAAAGGAGTGGCCTTGACATTCCAGGACCTGCCTGAAGCCCAGGAGCACTCAAGCCAGTTTGTCCAGCATGTGGGCCCCGGCCTCCACTAAGGGTTCTTGAGTTTACAATATTCCTTCTGAAAATGGAAAGGCAAGGCTCCAGATGTTCCCAAAATAGTGTTTAGTGACCTCAGACAGTGAGTCAGGACTCTGCACTCTGGTCCCCTAGGTATGCATATGAAAACGTTGGTTGTTAACTAAGGGTGGACTCCAGAGAAGGATGAAGAATGGGAGGGGCAAGGGGAACTCCACATTCAGTTCAGTGTTAGTTACTTTCTTGTTTCCTTTTTTGTTTGTTTATTTTTGTTTTTGAGACAGGGTTTCATTCTGTTGCCCAGGCTGGAGTGTGGTGGCATTATCATGGCTCACTGAAGCCTTAAACTCCTGGGATCAGGTGATCCTCCCACCTCAGCTTCCTGAGTAGCTGAGAGTATAGGTGCATGCCACCACACCCAGCTAATTTTTATATTTTTTTTGTAGAGATGAGGTTTCGCTGTGTTGCCCAGGCTGGTCTCCAACTCCTGGGCTCAAGTGATCTGCTCACCTCGACTTCCCAGAGTGCTGGGATTACAGGCATGAGCCACCCCGCCCGACCTTAGTTATTTTCTAACTAAAGTCTGCACCCGAGGGTCCATGTCCAAACTTGCACTCATGACTCTCTTCTCTCTTCTCAATCCCATTACCAAAGTTTGGCTCACCTTAGATTATCCACCCAGAAACCAAAAGTCAACCTAACCCTGGATGTTCCTCATCACCCCAATTCAAATTCATCACCAAGGTATGTCTGTTTTACCTCTAAAACATCTCGTAAATCCATTCCCTTCTTTCTGTCCCAATGGCCACCACTGGATTTTCCTACCGTCTTCTCTCTCTAAACTAGTTTTAGAGCCCCTCATCTGATTTATTTCATCAATCCCATCTCCCCACGATCCCCAGACATTAATTACAGAAAAGCTGGAACCAAGTTACACCTCTGGTTAAAAAAAATCTTTTAATGCTCATTGAATAAGACTCCTAAAATCTGTGACTTCCTGTCATGTACATGTTCCTTAACAAACTGTACAAATATGGAACTTTAAGTTCCATAATTCACATTACATAGTTAATAACATGCATGCTGTAGAGTTTGGGGTAGAATATACTGATGACTGCCACTTACTATAAAATGCATCAAAAAATAAGATGACTGGATAAATGAACAGATGAAAGACTTGACAGATAATAGCAAAATGTTAGTTGTAAAATCTAGGTAGTGAACATTTGGGAGTTCATTGTGCAACTCTTAACTTTTTTCTGTTTGGAAAATGTCATAACAAAATGTTGGAGAAATTTTCTTTAACAGGCTTATGTCAGGATTAAATCCAAAGTCTTTACCTTGGCCTGCCAGGCCCTACCTGATCTCCCTGCCCTCTGCTATGGATGCATCTTGATCCAATATCTATCATGTTTTGTGCTTCAGACAAAGAGCTTCTCTGTCAATTTTTTTTTTTTTTTTTTGAGACAGAGTTTTACTCTTGTTTCCAGGCTGAAGAGCAATGGTACAATGGCATAATCTTGGCTCACTGCAACCTCTGCCTCCTGGGTTCAAGTAATTCTCCTGCCTCAGTCTCCTAAGTAGCTGAGATTACAGGTGCCCACAACCATATCCAGCTAATTTTATTTTTTTTTTTTGTATTTTAGTAGTAGAGACAGGTTTTCACCATGTTAGTCAGACTGGTCTTGAACTCATGACCTCAGGTGATCCACGCTTCTTGGAGTAAGACACCGTGCCTGGCCTCTTTCCTCTTGTTTTATAGTGTTCTTAATTCTAATCACAACTTTAATATAGTTTATTGTATAATTATAGGTTGAACTATACAAAATGCCGTTTCTATAGGTGAGGTGTTCAAATATTGGCAACTTAATAGAGCTCAAACAAATAATTGTTTCAGGATCACTGATATAACTTGGATATTCGTTCCCTCCAAATTTCTTGTTGAAATTGAATCCGCAGTGTTGGGGGTGAGGTCTAGTGGAAGGTGTTTGGGTCACGGGGGTGGATCCCTCATGAATGGCTTTGTGCCTTCCCCATGGTAATGAGTTCTCACAACATGAGTTCACAAGAGAGCTGGTTGTTTAAAAGAGCCTGGCACGCCTCCCCTCTCTTCTTCCTTCCTGTCTTTCCATATAACACACTGGCTCCCTTGCCCTTTCACCATGATTGGAAGCTTCCTGAGGCCTGTACCAGAAGCAGATGCTGGTGCCATGCTTTTTGTACAGCCTGTAGAACTGTGAGCCAAATATACCTCTTTTCTTTATAGATTACCCACTTTCAGATATTCCTTTATAGCAATGCAAATCAGACCGAGACAACCACTCAACCCTAGACTCTGAGCTCAGTGCCTGGCAAATGGTAGATACTACATATTTTCTTTTGAAAATTATTTTAATTGATTAATTGATGGACTGTCACCCACCTATATTTTTACCATCTAATTCCTTGACTGTGCATATCCCGAAGTGCCGAGAGTTGCATAAGCATGCAGAATTTCACACTGTTTTCTGATTAAGCCAGTTCTTTTATAAAAGGGAAGCAAAGAATTATACCCCCCCAATACGGATATCCCAATAAAGCATCTTACTTTTCCCAATTATCTGGTTAATGAGTGTAAGCTCTACTTCTGTTTTTCATAAACCTGGTTAGAGTGGAGCTTGAATGACTGCCAGAGTTCAGGTGCTTTTCAGAGCACATCCCACCACCAAGAGAAAAAGAGACATTTTTAACTGAATCCCAGATGGGCTGCTTTTAAACGCCATTAATGGGCAAGGGATTGCCTCTCTGATCCCCAGTTTTTCCATGGGTAAATTTACATAGTTAAGTTCACTTTCCAGATGTGTGAAGACTAAATGAAGTAATATATGTAAAATGCCAGAACAGTAGATTCTTTTTTGTTCTTCAACTTTTAAGTTCAAGATGCATGTGCAGGATGTGCAGGTTTGTTACCTAGCTAAACATGTGCCATGGTGGTTTGCTGCACAGAACAATCCATCATTAGGTATTAAGCCCAGCATCCATTAGCTATTCTTCCTGATGCTCTTCCTTCACCCACCACCTACCCCATCCTGACAGGGCCAGTGTCTGTTGTTGTTGTTGTTCCCCTTCATATGTACATGTTATTATTTTTTGAGACGGAGTCTCACTCTGTCACCCAGGCTGGAGTGCAGTGGTGCAATCTTGGCTCACTGCAACCTCTGCCTCCCAGGTTCAAGAGATTCCCCTGCCTCAGCCTCCTGAGTGGCTGGGATTACAGGCACATGCCACCATGCCTGGCTAATTTTTGTATTTTTAGTAGAGACAAGCTTTCACCATGTTAGTCAGGCTGTTCTTAAACTCCTGATCTTGTGATCCCCCAGCATCAGCCTCTCAAAGTTCTGGGATTACAGGTGTTAGTCAATGCACCTGGCCAAGAGTTTTACCTTTTTTTTTTTTTTCCTCTTCCATTCACAGCAGTCATGAATGGACAAGAAGTAAACTTTAGCCTTGAGAGTATGGGGGAGCCACAGGCTGGAGATGTAGTATTGCATGTCAATCTTGTGCTCTTAGGTCAATGTTCTGGTATTTCAGTTACTGTCAGGGAAACCAATCAATGGGGACTGGGCACACACGGCACTTCATTTCTAGGAGTGGAATACCCCTTATATTATAAATGGACTGACACTAGATCAAGGAAAGAAACTAACGGAACTCTTTGTAGATTAGAGTCTCAAAGACTCAGACCAATCCCATGTGGGTTTTCATTTGGTAAAGTTTGAGTTCTTTACTAATAGGCCACAAATTGACCTAAGTATCTTAACAGCAAGCACAGGATTTACCCAACAAAAAGGTTTTGATAAATGATTGAGATATAAAGAAACACAAAGTATCACAGAAATTCTTTAGTGATTATAGATGATATTTTTATTGAACTAAAATTGGTGGTAGCTTCTTCAGTGTACATACTTTAGCTACTTGGTATACTGTTAGACACTCTACCTAAAATTGGAATCTTTTGTTCCAATTACAAGCAGTCTCATTAATTGATTAGAGAAACAACTTCAAACAAAGCAAACAAAAATGCAGAAACTTCTTAATTTGTCAATGGAAGATAATGGCCTTGTTGAAGGACTGTTTTGGATAGATTCTCTGACTTGAATATTCACAGAAAATACCTGGGGAACTTGTTGACATCTACCATACCCAGACCCTACCCCTAAAGAGTCAGATTCTTAGCCAGGCATGGTAGCTCATGCCTGTAATCCCAGCACTTTGGGAGGCCAAGATGGGCGGATTGCTTGGGGTTAGGAGTTTGAGACCAGCCTAGCCAACATGGTGAAACCCCATTTCTATGAAAAATTATTCAAGGAAATTAGCTGGGCTTGGTGGCGGGCACCTGTAATCCAAGCTGGTTGGGAGGCTGAGTTCAAGGGATTCTTAGTGACTTAGAAAACACATATTTAATATCCTACAGTTCTATAGGTCAGGAGTCTAACAGATATCACTGGGCTGAAACTGAGGTGTCAGCAGGGCTGTGCTCTTTTCTAGAAGCTTTATGTGAGAATCTATTTCCTTCTCTTTTCCAGCTTCTGGAGGCCACCCACATGCCTTGACTCATGGACTCCTTCCGTCTTCAAAGCCAGCAACATCACATCTGTCTGAACCCTCTTCCCTCAACATTTTTAAAGTCACTAAGAATCGCTTGAACCCAGGAGGTGGAGGTTGCAGTGAGCCAAGATCGCACCACTGCACTCTAGCCTGGATGACAAGAGCAAAACTCCATCTCAAAAAAAAAAAAAAAAGTCAGATTAGGAAGGTCTTGGATGTGGCCTTTGAATCTCCATGCTTATCAGCCTTACCCTGGTAATTCAGAGGAAAATAGCCTAGGGACCACAATCTAGAGGCAATTGATTTAGTGATTGTGGTAGTTGGAGTAATGCCCCCTAGAGAGGCCCACATCCTAAGCCTAGGACCTATAAAAATGTTATATTATTTTGCAGAAAAGATTAAAGTTACAGATGCAATTAAACTCGCTAATCACTTGACTTTAAAATGAGACTACCCTAGATTATCTGCAGGAGCCCAGTATGATCAGATGAACACTTAAAAATGGAAAAGCTTTCCTGGCTGTGGTCAGAAAGAGATACATCAAGGGAAGAGGATTCAGAAAGATGTGATGTTGCTGGCTTTGAAGACGGAAGGAGTCCATGAGTCAAGGCATGTGGGTGGCCTCCAGAAGAAGCTGGAAAAGAGAAGGAAATGGATTCTCACATAAAGCTTCTAGAAAAGAGCACAGCCCTGCTGACACTTCAGTTTCAACCCAGTGATATCTGTGTTAGATTCCTGATCTACAGAACTGTAAGATATTAAATATGTATTTTTAAGCCACTAAATTTAGCTTTTGTTACCAGAAAGCTGATACTTTGTTGTTTCTTTTCTCTTTTATTTTCCTTTATTTTCTCCTGCTCTACCTCCTCCTTCCCATCATCCTCCCTCTGTTTCTTCTTTTATTAAGAGACATGGTCTTTCTCTGCCACCCAGGCTGAAGTCCACTGTTGCAATCACAGCTCATTGCAACCCCAAATTTCTGGGCTCAAGTGATGCTCCCGCCTCAGCCTTCCAAGTATCTGGAACTACAGGTGTGTGTCACCATGCCCGGTGAGACACATCTGTAGTTCCAGATACTTGGGAGGCTTTTTTTTTTTTTTAACATTTCATAGGGATGAAATTTCACTATGTTTCCCAGGCTGATCTTGACTCCATCTTCTCTTCTGAGCCCCAGGAATAGTGTCAAACAATGTGGTGATGTGGTAACCCATGATTCTTCACAGAGGGTGGGTCAACAGTGTTTATTTGGGGGGCAGCTTTATGGGTTTTGCAGACCTAGAAGGCAGTCTCTCATTGTGGCTTTTGTCTCTCACTCATTGGTCAGTTCAAACATGTGAGCCATTTTTTTTTCCCTCCAATCACCAGCAAGCAAGAGATGGGTGAAGAAAGCAGCTATTGGCTAGACTTCAGGCAGCAGAAGAGTATGGGATTGGCCACAGTCATTCTTCATTGGTTGGAGTTATAGACAGAATTAGGGGTGGAGAGTCAAACTTTTTCAAGGAAGAGGAAAGCCTAGTAGCATAATGCATATCTTACCTTGGATTTCTGTTGACACATCTCCCTGCTTTCTCTGGCCCCAAAGCTGGATCCATTTTCTTGGTAATAAAAGCCCAGACTTGATAAGGCAAAGGATGGTATGGATAAGACAGTTTAGTCTATGTTAATAAATGATGAGCCCTAAGCATTAGAAATGGATCTTGAAAGCTGCCATGCCCTTATCTCACACCTGGCACTGGGCTTGGGACTAAGCATTCATTACCTAATTTCCTCTTCATAACCCCTGAATTACAGGAAATGGAGGCTCAGAGAGGTTAAGGAATTCACCTTATTATCATGTACCCAAGTATAGCCAGGTGTGGCACTGAGACCCAAGTCTTTATGCACAGAAAAACAGATGATTTTTTTTTTCTCTTTTGGGCTTCTTGTAGACAATAAATACCATTGCTTTTTATAAGATACATTTCTGTTTTGGCTGCCAATCTAATGATGAGTAAATAATGGATCACTGCTGTAGAGCCTGATTCTTTGGCTACACCCAGATAAGTGTCCCATTGGCCTCAGTAGCAATTAGCTTCAATAAAAGGTTGGACTGATTAATAATAATACCACCACCTGCTATTTATAGAAGACTATCCTCCAAGGAGTCCAAAGTGCTTTGTAGACATGATCTAATCCAGTCTTCCTGTGTTACCGTAAGTTGAGTCTGGCCAGTGGTAGCTTTGCCTTTTCACAGAGAGGGCTGAGGTTCTGAGAGGGCTATATCTTGGCACTCTGTATATGAGGGTTGGCATCCTCTACTGCTGATCCCTCAGTGACTTGTTCAACTTCATGTGACTTTGGTCTCCATGTCTATCCTCATGGATTCTGTTCCACATGGGCTTTTGGCATTGCTTGGACCACAGGAGATGGACTGAGTACTTCACAGGAATTTTCAAGGCTTATCTGAACTCACTTCCAGGGGGAGGGACCTGTGAATTGCTCCTGGGAATAACATCATCTTCCTTGTCTCCTCTTCCTCCTGTTTCCTTTTCTACTTGTTCTCTTCTTCTATCTCCATCCTTCTCCTTCTTCTTCTCCTTCTCTCCTCCCCCCATCATCATCATTATCACAACAAACACTTATTTGGTGTTTGCTATGTTCCAGGTCCTATGTTAGGCACTTTATAGAAACTGTTTGACTTATTCCTCACAATATTCACCAATTGGTATGTATCATTACTGATCCCATTTTACAGAGTAGAAAACTGAGGCTTGGAGTAGCTAAACGATTTCTTCCATTCTTCAGTCATATTCTGAAAAGTAGGCACTCTAAGACTCAGAAGTGTAAATAATTTGCCAAGACCACACAGTTAAGTAAAAAGTAGTGAAATGTGTTTTAATTCTCATTCTTCCTGTTTCCAAAGTGTTTACACTTAATTTGTAAGATCATGTGAATCAGTAAGGTGTTGGATGGATGAATGGATGGATGGATGAATGGTTGGGTAGAATGGAAGAAAGCTGAATAAATGGTTGGATGGATGAATGGTTGGAAGGGGGAAGAGTGAATGGGGCCAGGACTTTCCTTCTATGCCTGATGGTGGCAGGGTGCTGCTGATAAAAATACATACACAGCACAGCCCAAAACCTTCAGGGACTTATGTAAGTTGACCTGGAGTTGCTTACCTACAGAAGAAGACTTAACTCTAAAATGGAGCATTATGAGAGCTAAATACATACTAACTCAAGGAACTCAGACCCAAACCCTGATGACCTCACGGGTTTCAATGAACGAGCTGGGCTCCTGGATAAGAAGGATGCATAATTGTACCAGGTTGAAGGAGGGTAGAATGATGAGGATTTCTTTATCCTGTACGATATCTCAGTAACTTTAAAGTATGGGATGGAATTTAAAACATTTAATCTGGAGTAGAACAAGCTAAGAAATCAGTGGTAGAAACATGATTATTGGTGCCAGAACATCAGGACTAAGAAATCAATAGCTTAGACTTGGGATATGTGTGCAGAAGGGAGGAGGTGGAGCTAACAGAAACTGAGACCTAAATCCACCTTGCGCCAATGGGAGAATTCCAGTCACTGGTCTAAACCAAAGAGCGATGGGGAAGATACTCTGGCTTCTCCCTTCCTTCTCTTCTTTAGTCTCCCACCAGTACCTCTGATTAGGGTGGGCCAACCCTAAGCATAAGCCAGTTTTGAGATATTTGGGGAATGTAATTTTAAGAACTCAGGCATATACAATATAGAGCTGAGCAGAAGAAGGGTCTGAGAACAAACAGGCAAATGACTGGTGTACAAGTTGTCCTGGAACATCTATTTATTTCTCAGCCTAGAGTCAAGTGTCTGGACCAGATGGACTTTTGGGTGCTATTTATCAATCTAAAAATTAAAGACCCTGAGAAAAGAGTCTATTCTATCCAGATTTAATCACAATTCAAGGGCAAGAAGCAAACTACCATTCAGATAAGCGTCTTGCATAAGAATGCCACTTCATGGCCAGGGTCCAGCTTCCTTTGGTTGAATGCTTTTGGCAGCAAGTCACCAGGGACTAGCTTACCTGGAGGCTGAGGCCATGGGATTTGTGCCACTCGGAAGAGCTTTGGCCTTCCCTACATCATCTTCTCTATTCAGTGACATGGTAATTGAAATTCCAAAATGGGTGAAAATTTCCTTGGGTTCAAAAATGACAAGTTTGAAAATGCCTTTGCCAGGATAAATAAATACACAGGAAAGTGCATAAATACACTTTTGCCTCTCTGCTGTAGACATTGCTCTTGCGGTTGCCTGAGCAAATGCAGATTTGCATCAGTAACTTCAGCCTTTTTACCAATCTAATCTTGCTGACAACAAGGAGAACAGCCTCAGAGGAGCCTGATGCTGAGCTAAAACTGCACCCTTCACTGAGTCTCAGGAGTCAGGATGCATTTGCTTATTAAGAATCTTACTTATCTATGCAATTTTCTCCATGGAATGATATGACAAATACTTCTTTTCTCTTCTCTTCTTCTCTCCTTTTCTTTGTTCCTCCCTGCCTTCATCACTTGAAAAATGATACTCACTATTTCAGTCATGTATTGCTGCATAACAGACTATACCAAACTATACTTCAAACAACAGTAATTCTTCATTTTGCTCATGCATCAGCAATTGAGGGAAGGCTTGGTGAGTCAGTTCCTCTCTGCTTCATGCTATGAGCTGGGGAGGCTCAACTGATGCTGAAGAATTCACTTCCAAGGTGGTTCACTCACAGGACTGACACTTTGGTGCGGGAAGCTAATCAGGGGCTGTCTGTTGGGGAACTCAGTTCTCTTTATGTAGACTTCTTCAAAGGAGGGTTTGGACTTCCTTAGAGCAAGAAGATAGGGTTCAAAGTGGTCAGGTGGAAGCTCAAAGGCTTCTTAGGACATCACAGAAGCCCGGGTCTTCATTTCTGCAGCATTCTGTTGGCAAAACAAGTCACTAAGGCCAGCCCACATTCAAAGAGAGGAGAATTAGACTCTATCTATGAATAGGAAAAGTGGCAAAGAATTTGCAGCTTTCTTTAACCTACTACCCCACCTTATGGGAGGTGGGTATATGGTGTGGATAATTTCACAGTAACAGGGCAATGCTGCACATTCAGGACCCCATAAAGGGCTAAGTTATTAAGCTCAACAGCAGAATTCTGGCTGGACCAGGGAACTGAGAAGCCTCTGTATCAATCAGGGATGGTGAATTCACATTAGGCACACCTGTGTTTGAATTCCAGCTCTTAAAGTTTATAGCTGAGTAACTTTAAGCATTTGACTCAGCTTACATGATCACAGTTTTCTCAATTGTAAAATGGAAATAACCTTATATAACTTTATTGCTTTGTAAATAGTGAAGGAACCCCCTNAAAAAAAAAAAAAAAAAAGAAGGTTCACTTATTCAAGTGCCTAGGTTATAATGGACATTTAATAAATTGAAGCTATCTGTTTCTTTGAGTGGTGAAACTCATTTTCCAGGAATCCTTTGAGAGCCAATGAACTTGAGCTCATTAGAATTACTTTTGTCATCATTTTTTTTCCTTCCCTATTTCTTGTAGCTCATTTTTTTTGGAACTCCAAGAATAATACATATGCACTTCAAATACTTGGAAAATATAGATAAACCATGTAAAATAAAATAGAAATCATCTGTAATAATGTAGCCCAGAGGCAGCCCTTGAAAAGCCTTTAAGATGTGTACTTCAGATATATAGCAATCAGCTATTTCCAGAAAATGCTGCCATCTTAGTCTCCGGCCTTAATGCAGCAGTCAATCTCATGAATCTAAGGGGCAGCTATGGGTTAACTGACCTAGGCTGGACTTGCCTGGGTAGGTCTCCTCTGCTCCACATAGCACTCATTTTCCTCCTGGGAATGAAAGCCACCAGTCCAGTTATATTATTCTCATGGAGGGGGCAGAAATACAAGAGAATGAGTGGGAATGTGTGAGGGCTCTTATGACCTAGGGTTGGGACTAGTGCACACACATTTCAACCCTATTCTATTGGTCAAAGCAAGTCCCATGACTAACTCCAAAGTCAATGGCAAAGGATGTAGATCCTGAAAGGAGTCAAGAACTAAGGGCAATAATGTCATCTACCTTAATATGTAATTTTTTTTTTGCACAATGGTTCAAATTATGCATCTTTCTTTTTTTATTACTAGCTTTTTTTACTTTATAAAAATTCCCATGCAATAAAATAGCTTTTTGCACTAAAACTTTTAAGGATTGTATTCTTATTCCACTAAATGGATATTCCACAATTTGTTCAATTGGTTTCCTCTTATTGGTCATTTGTGTTATCTCTAGACTTCCCAGATTTCCAGTATTATGAGAATTGTAACTCTGGATTTATGCACATCTGTCTTCACAGTTCTATTTTGCCAGGTCAAAGTTATTGGTTTTGATTTATATTGCCAATTGTTCACATTTGGAAAAGTAATACCCACTTACATGTTCCCCACTGGCAGTATATTATAGTACTTACTTCCTTGCATTTCCACCTGCTTAGAGTATAGTTGCTTATATGTACGTGTATGTATGTATTCTAAAGCAACTGTTTATTTTGCATAAGACTATAGGGAACACCTGAGTATCTTTTATACAGACCCACCAATGCTTCCCTTTTTCATTTGTCCTGACTTGTTGTACATGTATGTGTGTGTCATCATACATGCCTGTCTCTTTCTATACACATACACTGATGCTTCTAACTCTATCTTATTTATATAACTTTTTCCTGAATCATATGAAAGAAAATTTAGAAACACTATGCTCCTTTACTAAATAGTTGGAATGTACAGGACATCCTCTTACCTGATCATTAACATTAATACAATAATGTTATCTAACCTATAGTTCATACTCATATTTCATCAATTGTCTAATATTTTTTGATGATTTGTTTTTCTCCCATCCAGAATTTAATCTTGAATCACATACTGCATTAGTTGTCATGTCTTTTGGTCTTTTTTATTCTGAAATAATTTATCTGCCTTTCTTGACCTTGATATTTATGAAGGGTGCAAGTCAGATATTTTGTGGAATGTCCCTAAAATTGGGTTTGTCTGATGTTTCTTCATGGTTAGATTCAGATTATGCATTTTTTGGCAGAAAAACTAAAGGAGTAATGTTATGATGATATTTATTTGCCCATTTTTAGAGGTATTAACTTTGATTACTTGGTTCAGTGGATATCTGTCTGATTCTCCATTATAAAGTTACTGGTTTTCCACTGGTACTCCCTTTGTAGGTAAATTATTTGAGACTATACAGTATACCATTTCTCATCAAACACTCGACCCCTAGATCTAGCATTTATCAATAATTTTCTAACTGTTTTGTTCTTCCTGCATTTATAAGTTGGCAATATTCTGTAAAGAAGACTTTCCTCCTTACTCCAATTGATTAATTGATTATTTACATTATCACAGACTTATAGATTCTTACTTTATTAACTGAATTACCCGTCCACTTTTGATGCTCAAATTGTCCCCGGTGTTGCTAGTGGGAGTTTCTTCAAGCTGGCGTCCATATCTTTGTGATACATCCCTATCATTCTTTGAAGATTTTCTTCTTTTTTGATGCAACCTGATGTTTCAGGGTTACCATCTATTTTTTTTCTGCTTCATCTCCGGAGTCTGCCTATTTTCTTATGAATCCTCAGTACTTTTAATGGATGATGGTATTTAGAAGCCAAGATCTGAATACCGTGGGTATAGAGGCCTTTCAGGTGTACACACACTAATATTTTAAATTTTGTATTTGTAAACTTCTAGGATAATGAAATATCTGGCTCCTAATATTCAGATATATGTGAAAAAGGTATTTTTATCCTGTTTTAAGTAAACTTTAACATTTTGTCTTTGTCTTTTACATTTTACTTAAAAAAATTCTGATCAAGTGTTTTGCACATTTTATCAATTGAAGTGTTTGCATTTTCCTTTTCAATTTGGGATTCCTCATTATATGTTCAAAGTATTAACTTTTTTTTCCTGTTACATGTATAGATACCAAAATGTTTCTTCTAAGAGTATTAGTTGATTTAGAAATTTTATTCTGTTTTTATTTCCCATAGAAAAACATATCTTTTTTTTTTTTTTTTTTTTTCAGAACTCAGGTACACGGAATTGATTAATTATGGTACCTGGTTTTAATAAATAGTTTTGTAATTCATACATGACATTTGTATTAGTCAGGGTTCTCCAGAGAAATAGAAACCATAGGATATGTTTGTGTATGTGTTTATGTATATATATAAATAGACACACATATACACATATATGTATGCAAATACACATATGTGACTTCTGTGTGTATCTTTGCATATATCTTCATGTCTATTATGACTGTCTATATAGCCTATATATCCATTTTTATCTTTATGTATTAAAACACATACATTTCCATTTCTCTATCTATCCATCTAAAATAAGAAATTGGCTAAAAAAATTAGGGAAGTGAGAAGTCCTAGGATCTGCAACTAGTAAGCTGATGACCCAGGAGAGCGGATGATGTGTTTCAGTCTGGGTCTGAAGGTAGAACATGATGTCTTTGCTTGAGGTCAGTCAGGCACAGGTAAAATACTTTCTTACTCAAACTTTATCCCGGCCTTCAATGAATTAGGTGAGATTCACCTAACATTGAGGAAGGCAATCTTCTTTACTCAGCCTTCTAATTCAAATGTTAATCTCATCCAGAAGTAGCATTTAACAAAATATCTGGGCATCCCATGGCCTGGTCAAATTGATACATAAAATTAACCATTACAGCCCCCTTTTATTTAGTTGTTTTGCCTGTATTTGTTATTTTTTTTAACTTAGCTATTTCAATGATGTAATAATCATCTGTGACGTTCCTTCCCCAATTCAGCTAGTCTCTTCACAAGAACCCTCATATAAAGATGGTTGGTCCTCCCCACTCAATCCATTCTCACCTTTCTTCTGAGGTCATCCTCATCCTGAATCTGTTTTTATTTAGTTTTATTAAATTAGAGTTTAGCATTACACGATAGATTTAAAAAATTATAGTTTGTAACTTCATAAAAAATTGTATGCAATTCTTTAAAAAACAACTAGAATTGATTTATAGTGTACATACAAATAACATATGCAAAATATTTTGTATCCAGTTCATGAATTTTTTTCTTACATAAAACCAATATAACTACTTCTGATACCATAATATTTAACTTTTTCAGTAACATAAAGAACTTATGTGCAATCTTTGGTGCTATTTTTATTTAATGTCATTTTGCTAAAATTTACTGTGTGGTTCACATCATTGTGCTTCATTCATTTTCACAGATGCATGATAAATAATATATAAATAGAGCATTTTGTTTTGTTTTGTTTTGTTTTGTTTCGAAGATGGAGCCTCACTTTGTCACCCAGGCTAGAGTGCATTGGTGCAATCTCAGCAGCTCACTGCAACCTGTGTCTTCTGGGTTCAAAGAATTCTCCTGCCTTAGTCTTCCTGGTAGATGGGATTACAGACGTGCACCACCATGCCCAGCTAATTTTTTTCTTTTTTTTTGTAGTTTTAGTAGAGATTGGGTTTCAACATGTTGGCCAGGCTGGTCTCTTAACTCCTGACCTTAAATAATCTGCCTGTCATGGTCTCCCAAATTGCTGGGATAACGTGTGATGCCACTGCACCAGGCTAAATATAC
This sequence comes from Cebus imitator, assembly GCF_001604975.1. Taxonomy (NCBI): domain Eukaryota; kingdom Metazoa; phylum Chordata; class Mammalia; order Primates; family Cebidae; genus Cebus; species Cebus imitator. The sequence goes on from NW_016107333.1 coordinate 1,499,078, forward strand.
CATTTTTATATATTACATATCATGCGTCTTTCATTTGTAGATATCTCATTGATGGATATTTGAGTGGTGTCTAGGGTTTTGCTACTGTAAATATTGTAGCTCTAAGTATTCCTGGCCATTTGTCTTGATACATGTGTATAATTGCATCCAGGAGTAGAGTTGTTAGATCATAGACTATAAAAATGTTTAATATTAGAAGACATTACTTGATTATTTTCCAAAGTGGTAATACCATGTCATGCTCCATCAGTGGTGTGTAAGAAATTCTGTAGACCTAAATCCTTCCCATAATTTAATATTGTAAACTTTCAATTTTTGCCAGTTGAAGTTGTGTAAAATTGTAGATCATAGTTGCCTTGAATTGTATTTTCCTGATTATTAACACTGGTTAACATTTTGGCAAGGGTTTATCTTTTTCTCTTTCTTCTTATTTTTTTCTTTCTGTTTAGGTCTCAGGTGCACAGAATTGATTCATCATGATCCCTGGTTCTAACACACTGTTTTGTTGTTCATGCTTTGGTCTGGGTTCTCCAGAGTAACAGAAACACTCATTCTTTTAGGAGATGCCTGTTCATGTCTTTTGCACATTTTAAATTGGGTTATTCATGATTTTATTTTTGATTTGTAAGATAGCCTTCGATGTTTCATGAAATAAATTCTATCAGTCTTTGCCTTCATGCTTTCTGCCTTTGCTTGGTAAATTAGCAACATCTCTCCACCCTACAATTATTTAAATATTAATTTTTTTTTCTTCTGGTGCCTCCTGGTTTTTTCTCTGCTGTTTCCATCACCAGTAAGCCCCACCTAAGCCACATTCCTGAGCTTAAGGTTTGTGTCTAGGATGTGGGACTTTGCATGCATAATCAGGTACCTAGGCTTCTCTGGGTCTCCACCCTGGCCTCTTTCAGACTCCACCCAAGCTTGGCTGTGTCCTGGCCCAGGGAACTGCCTGGAGCTACCTGGTCTGTTTCCAGCAGATCTGAGTCATTTTCCTTTCCAAGAAATTAGAGAGTATAACATTTACTGGATACTCTGGAAGATGTAGCTAAACTACTTTTACAAATGAAGACACTGAGGTTCTGAGAGGTGATGTAATTTGCCCAAGATTTCACAGCCAGACATATGAGAAAGGCGTGAAGATACTGAATGTTTCCCTTGGACAACCAGACTCACATTTGAAAACTTTACAGTGGATTCAGTGAACGTGCACTAAATTCTTTTTTTTTTTTTTGTCTCCAAATCCCAGAATATGATGACAGGAAGTCCACAGTTCAGTTGGTCTCTCTGCTCTTATCCAAGCCCCCTCTATTCCACTCTTCATATAATATATAGAAAAAAACTTTACTGAATCTAGCCCATATCTCTCTGCTGCTTCAAATGCTTCAATTGTTCCCTTTGCACTTATATGCAAATCTAAACTCTAATATTATGCCCTGTATGTTTAGTGCCTGAATGCCTCTCTAACTTTATTTCCAACACTCATTCTTGCTCAACCTCTCTAGCCATACTGACCTTTTTTATATTCTTTGAATGTGCTCTGTTGTTTTATACCTTAAGGTCTTTGCCTCTGCTGTTTTTGTTTTTGTTTGTTTATTTGCTTTTGCTGGGAATGCACCTCTCCTGGACCTCTGCTTAATCAACTTCTTGTTACCCTTTAATTGATGCATTTGCTTATATGTCACCTCTTTAGAGAACTCTCTCCTGTTCCTCCTAAATACTACATCCCTCTCCCTTTACAATGCATCACAAGACTTTGTTTTAGTTCTTACTAGAGCTTATTAAAATCTGTAATTATACTATTTATGTTTTTCTTATTATGGCTCTGTCCCATTTCTCCAATGGATTCCATACTCTAAAAGTTTGTCTCATTCGTCTATAACCCCAGGGGCTGAGCCAGTGCCTGACACATCGCTCAGTCAATATTTGTTGAACCAGTGAGTGAGTCCAGTAGCTACTCAATAATTAGTGGTTTCCATTTCCTTCTCTCCTCTATGCAACACTGCCATACACACATACTAGCACACATAACCTGAAGGAACTTGAATAGGACAATGGAAATAACAGCTCAGTGGTTTTATCTAGTACGTATCAGAAAAACTAGCTAAGCCAGTTGAGTTTGCCACTGTTTTATGGTTTGGTTTGTTTAATTTCATGAGGTTTCTTGGTCTCTGATACTTCTTCTATTCTGGATCTACATATTCATGGAGAAGGGGAGTTTGTATTAATGATGATATTATGATACCTAATAGTAATAAGCATGATATTTGGACAAGCTACTACCAAAAAGATATCTAGTAGGGTATAATACAAAATGATTCCTTTTTTTTTTTTTCTGAAAGAGATTCCAATACATTTTAAAAGTGGGGAGGAATCAGATAGGTATACTTTATGCTTGTGGTGCCCTTTCTGAATGCTTAGTCCTCAAAAAAATGACAGAAGTTATAGTGGGGGAGAGTTCTCATGTTTCCCATGTGCTGAATGAGGAAACAGATTCAAAATTGTTAATCCCTAGGAAATGTCCTAAGCAAAACTGGAATTTTCTATGCTAATTTGTATTCAGGAATGTCTTTTTAATAATAACCCCATTCTACCTTCCAGTCTGGCTGGAAGTTCCAGAGGCAAGGGGCTGCTTTTCAAAATCCTTTTCTTCTTAAAAAATCTTAAAGAGTTTTTTTTTTTCTTAAAACCCCTCTCTCCAAAATTTTAGGCTTCATTACTCCTAAATTTGTATTCTTTCTAAATGGGGCAACTTAAAGAAATAACAGCTTGTTAGGTTTCATCTTGTCAAACAACAACAACAAAAAAATCGGGAACAAGCAAACCTAAATTTTTCTCTTGGTGATAGTCAGAAGATTTCATGCTCCAAAGAATGGGCCGTCGTTGATACTTATATATAAATAATTAGCCAATTTTGTTACATTTGAAGGAAGAAAGCAGTTACCTTATCTCTCTCTCCATCCCTTCTTTGGCTTCTCCCTCCTTTTTTTTTTTTCCTCTTTCCTTGCACCAACTATGTGCTAGATGCCATGGTGTGGTTAAGAGATAACATATGAAATATGTCTTACCTCTTAGGTGTACAGGAATTTGTGGTGGAAAAAAGCAAGTAAAACATTGTAATGCAAGATTATAACAATTATGGAAGGTTATGGAAATTTCTAGAAACATAAACAGTGGTGTGCTAATAGATACTTAACTGTCTGTAGTTGGGAGAGATCTTGATTTGTAGCATCTGCTGATTCCCGTGGTGTAAGTGCTTTCACCTTGGCAGATTTGAAGCTACTAACCTGATGTGGTTGCACACGGAGTTGGGAAGAGGTGTGCATACCCTGCTCCCTGGTTTACAGGGGCTGGCTTAGCACATCCCTAAGAAGTGTACCTCATAGGGCCCATTTAGGAGTGGGGTTGTAATGTCAGGGGCTTTTCCAGGAAGAGATGACACCTGAGTTGCAATTGCTTATTTGGAAATGGGAAGGGCAATAAAGGGAAAGTTATAACTCTTTCTCCTGTGTACATTGAAGAAAACAGAAAATGCAGATAAACCAAATGAAAATGAAAATCTATAATTTAAAAACTGACAGATGAACACTTAACCTATTATTATTATTCCTTGCATCTTTTTCTCCTTTTTTTTTTCTTAGATTGAGCTTTTCTTTCTTTTTTATTAGATTTTAAGTTCTGGTGTACATGTGCAGAACTTGCAGAATTGTTGCATAGGTATACACATGCCATGGTAGTTTTCTGCCTCCATCCTCCCTGTCACCTACATTAGGAATTTCTCTCAATGTTATCCTTCCCCAACCTCCCACCCCCTGCTATTCCTCCCCTAGACCCCCAACCCCACAACAGACCCCAGTATGTGATGCTCCCCTCCCTGTGTCCATGTGTTTTCATTGTTCAACACCTGCCTGTGAGTGAGAACATACAGTGTTTGGTTTTCTGTTCTTGTGTCAGTTTGCTGAGAACGATGGTTTCCAGATTCATCGACGTCCCTGCAAAGGACATGAACTCATACTTTTTTATGGCTGAATAGTATTTCATGATATATATGTGCCACATTTTCTTTATCCAGTTTATCATTGATGGGCATTTGGGTTGGTTCCAAGTCTTTGCTATTGTAAACAGTGACACAATGAACATATGTGTGCATGTATCTTTATATTAGAGCAATTTATAATCCTTTGGGTATATACCCAGTAATAGGATTGCTGGGTCAAATGGTATTTCTGTTTCTAGATCCTTGAGGAATTGCCACACTGTCTTACACAATGGTTGGTAATTTACACTCCCACCAACAGTGTAAAAGTATTCCTATTTCTCCACATTCTCTCCAACATCTGTTGTCTCCAGTTTTTTAAATGATCGCCATTTTAACTGGTGTGAGATGGTATCTCAATGTGGTTTTGATTTGCATTTCTCTCATGACCAGTGATGATGAGCATTTTTTCATATGTTTGTTGGCTGCATAAATGTCTTCTTTTGAAAAGTGTCTGTTCATATCCTTTGCCCACATTTTGATGCGGTTGTTTGTTTTTTTCTTGTAAATCTGCTTTAGTTTTTGTAGATTCTGGATATTTGCCCTTTATCAGATGGGTAGCTTGCAAAATTTTTTTCCCATTCTATTGGTTGCCAGTTCATGCTAATGATTGTTTCTTTTGCTGTGCAGAAGCTCTGGAGTTTAATTAGATCCCATTTGCCTATTTTGGCTTTTGTTGCCATTGTTTTTGGTGTTTTAGTCATGAAGTCCTTGCCTATGCCTATGTCCCAAATGGTGTGGCCTAGGCTTTCTTCTAGGGTTTTTATGGTGTTAGGTCTTATGTTTAAATCTTTAAGCCATCTGGAGTTAATTTTTGTGTAAGGTGTAAGGAAGGGGTCCAGTTTCAGCTTTCTACACATGGCTAGCCAGTTTTCCCAACACCATTTATTAAGCAGGGAATCCTTTTCCCATTGCTTGTTTTGGTCAGGTTTTTCAAAGATCAGATGGTTGTAGATGTGTGGCATTACTTCTGGGGCCTCTGTTCTGTTCCATTAGTCTATGTCTCTGTTTTGGTACCAGTACCATGCTGTTTTGATTACTGTGGCCTTGTAGTATAGTTTGAAGTCAGACAGCATGATGCCTTCAGCTTTATTCTTTTTACTTAGGATTGTCTTGGCTATGTTGGCTTTTTCATGGTTCCATATGAAGTTTAAGATGTTTTTTTCCAGTTCTGTGAAGAAGGTCAATGGTAGCTTGATGGGGATAGCATTAAATCTATAAATTACCTTGGACAGTATGGCCATTTTCACGATGCTGATTCTTCTTAACCATGAACATGGAATGTTTTTCCATCTGTTTGTGTCCTCTCTTATTTCCTTGAGCAGTGGTTTGTAGTTCTCCTTGAAGAGGTCCTTCACATCCTTTGTTAGTTGTATTCCTAGGTATTTTATTCTCTTTTTAGCAATTGTGAATGAGAGTTCACTCATGATTTGGCTCTCTGTTTGTCTGTTATTGTTGTATAGGAATGCTTGTGATTTCTGCACATTGATTTTGTATCCTGAGACTTTGCTGAAGTTACTTATCAGTTTAAGGAGATTTTGGGCTGAGATGATGGGGTCTTCTAAATATACCATCATGTTGTCTGAAAATAGAGACAATTTGACTTCTTCTTTTCCTAATTGAATACCCTTTATTTCTTTTTCTTGCCTGATTGCTCTGGCTAGAACTTCCAATACTATGTTGAATAGGAATGGTCAGAGAGGGCACTCTTGTTTGGTGCCAGATTTCAAAGGGAATGCTTCCAGTTTTTGCCCATTCAGTATAACATGGGCTGTCGATTTGCTGTAAATAACTTTTCTTATTTGAAAGTGGGCTTTTCTAATCAAGTTAATCTTTTGTCTGATAGAAGTTGTGTCACTAGTATTTACTTTTAAATTTCATTTTAACTGATAGTTCTTTAGGGCTGTTTGTTATTCTGATTGAATTTAAGAATCTTTGTTTTCAGATATTTTATGGATATATCTAAAAGTATAGCTGTTATGTTCATTCTTCTATCACCTTGATTTAAAATTTATTTTAACATGTCCTTACATTTTCCTTAGTTTTCTTGCTTTTTGTAGGGTGTTTTTAATATCTTTATATTCTTTATTATTGTTTTATAATTTATGTATCCAGCATGAACTTAGCTCTTCCTGCTTAAGAATTTTATCATACTCTTGATTTCTTCTCTACCATTTTCCTCTTCCACGTTGCAGTATTTTAACAGGTTCCATAATTTTAGATACAAAATATTGGTATATAATTAGTATTGTTGTTTTGTTGTTATTTTCTTTAAATACTGACTTTCTCCAAAATAGTGACTTTGGCACATGATATTATAACAAAGATTAAAATAACAATTTAATATTACATGCTTTTTAATTGATTTCAGTGATCCCTAGCAGACTTTTTATATCAGTTTTTAGTTCTGGTTTTATCTTCGTCTTTCAATTGGGCAGAGTGCATATTCTTGTAACTTTTCCATAAAGAAGACACCAGCAATCTATTAGATAATCTCTTGGATGCTTCAAATGAAATGTGGTTTTGTCAACATGCCTCCCAAATGGAAATTTAACTGATTGAAGGTAAAAGAAACTAATTCAGTCAAGGATCATAAAAGAAATAACTGATGACTAAAAGCCTTGACACTTTGCTATGAGTGTGACTCTTTTTTTTTTTTTTTTTTGGAGATGAAGTCTCACTCTGATGCCCAGGCTGGAGAACAGTGGTGAGATCTCAGCTCACTGCAACCTCCACCTCCCGGGTTCAAGTGATTCTCCTGCCTCAGCCTCCCGAATAGCTGGGACTACAGGCACATGTCACCATTCCTGGCTTTTTTTTTTTTTTAATAGAGACTGGGTTTCACCGTGATATCCTGACCTCATTATCCACCTGCTACAGCCTCCCAAAATGCTGGGATGACAGGCGTGAGCCATCGTGCCCAGCCTATGAGTGTGACTCTTAAAACACAAGTCCCATTTTCTATTCGAACAGATGCTGAGCCTGGGCGTGGATCTTTATATCCCTCCTTGCTACAGTGCATCATCACATGCTGTCTTGCATGCCACAGGGTCACAGGTCACAAGTCCATCCTAACCTAGGTCCAGGCATGGCTGGCTGTGGACTTGGGATGCTCATTGGGCAAAATCAGGACCACTTGATGCTGGGCACAAGCCAGAAGAGAAAGTTGGTGATGCAATGGCAGGTGGATCCCTCAGCTGCCAACCCCTGGAAAGCTGCTAGCCCATCTTCTTAGCACCCTGATGTCTGCCAACATCCTCGAGGGCTTTGCCTGGTTATGCCTTCTTCTGGGCTCTCTGAGAAGATGGCAAGCCTATCACTAAGACATATATGCAGCAGGTAACCTCTCTGGTTGCTATGATTAACCCCACATGTCTTCATGTTAATAATGCTTCAGGACTTGTGTGTTCAACTAAGTCTTTACGTAATAATTTGCCATAGCATTCTCCTGGGTCCTTCTTGGCAGAGTGTGAATTGCTTTGCATTGACGAACTCATGAATGCATCTTAGTATCTCATTATCCCCACGTACAGATGAGGAAACAGGCTGAGAGAGGTCAGGGCACTTGCTCAGGGCCCTTAACCAGTAAGCATCAAAGCCCATATCAGAACACATCACTCTGGCTCAGTTTTTGTGGTCTCTCCCCAACTCTGTACTGCCTTTTTCCTCATAAGGGCCTCTGACTGGAGAGTTTCCCAAGGTTCCTCTTGGGCCCCAAGGCTGCCTCCAGAATCTGTGAGATCTGCCCTTCTCTGCTTTTTACATATAAGCTGAAGAGGTGCAGGCCTTTTGGGTTTCCAGCAGTCTCTGGCTCTGTGGGTTTCCCCTTTACTACCCTCTTATTGAGGATGGAGCAGGGAAGGAGGCTATATGGCCTCACCCTGGGTTTCGGCCTCAGGCTGGAAGCAAACCCACCCTCACCCCATGGGTCCCAGAGCTCACCTCCCTTCAGCTTTTATTACCTTGGAAAGAGGGATTGAGGAACTGTTTATAGGACTGGGAGGAGCAGTAAAAGTTTGCAAGCATTTCTGTGTCTTACTTAATAAACCTTAATGTGCCCTTCATGTACCCATTCACCTAAAAAAACCCACATAGATAAATGGGGTGGGGTGGAGGTGAGGTTCAAGTGTTGTCATGAAGCTAAAAATGTCATGAATTCCACATGAAACTTGACCCAACCTAAGGGGAATATTAATGGCAGGAGAGTGTGTGTTGCAGGAAGGCCTCTCTGTGTGCTTTCCTAAGGCCCAGGACTCTGAAAAGGGGCCTCAGAGGCTTGCTAGGTGCTCTAGTGATGCTGCACTTCCCAAACTCCTGGGCCTGCTCAAAAAGTTCCCAAGTTCTTCGAGATTTGGAAAGATGAGATGGTGGGCAGTATGAGGTGGGGGGAGCGAACCAGCCTTAGCCCAAATAGCAGGCTGTGCCTAGTGAGTCAGGCAACATGACAAAGTATCTGCTGTACGCCCGAGGGATTGAAACCTCAGTTCTTGGCTTGAGAAACTCAAATTTCACGTAGGGAAAACTTACTTAGATGACATAACACCAGTTATACTTTTTGAGTCTTCTAAACTGTACATATGTCCACAAAATCCTTTCAAAGTAAGTACTATTATTGTTCCCATCTGAAAGACGGGGAAGAAGCAGGTATTTAGAGAGGTGAAGTAACTTACCTAAGGTTACACAGTGAGTAAGGATAGAGCTGGTATTCAAGTGAAAAAAATGTTGGCTTTCAGAACCTGTGATCTGGAGGACTCTGTGGTACAGTGTTTCCTGGTTGGAAACTGGCACAGGACCCCAAGGCACTGACCTTGGCTTGGTGGAGCCAGGCATTATGAACTAGGGAATTCAGATAACATGGAGAAGACAAAGAGGGAAGGGAAACTTGCAACAACTGAGCCCCTCTGTGTGTCGGGTGGCTTTTACATATAGATCCCCTTCAACATTCACAATGTTCTTTGAGACAGAGGCTATAATGCCCTTTGTGCTGGTAAGGAAGACAAGTTCAAGGAGATTAAAGTCACTTCTTTGTAAATGATAAAGGGGCTGCCATACCTCAAAAACATCAATATCAGGTTGTCTTCAAGGAATAAGTAATTTGTACTTATCATGGGTAGGGAGACAAAGGCATTAATTCATTCAATAATTCATACATTAATTCATTCGATACTTGCTGTTAAGCTTTCATCTCATATATCTTCCTGGGAAGCTAAAGTATTCAGAATCCTAAAGCTCCAAAGCTATACAAAATTGAGATTGTCTTTGACCATGTGGATTCTGGTCCTCAATCCTGAAAAGCTCCAGTGCATGCCCTTTGAGGATTCCTGAACAAGCTGTGGTTTCCCATGCCTCAGACAGCCACAACACCTCTCCTTGCTCTTTCTTTAAGTGTTATTAGACTTTGAAACATGAGCTGACTTTCCAAAAAAAAAAAAAAAGAAGAGGTCATTTGTATGTTTGTGTGGAAATTTGAGTGAGAGAATTGTCTTGCATATGGAAGAATTTTTCTTGGTAACCTTCCTTAAACTGTCAATGCATTAAGAAAGTATGAAGAAAAACTCAAGTCATTTACTTGGAGAAGATCAGGGGTCATTTGTGAAGGATGATGAGCCCTGTGGAAGGCTGGGGCTGTGGATGGAAGGGCAGGCATTTTACAGGCAGGACAGCCAGTGGGAATACCTGTTTTGTATCTCTCTGATCCCTTGCGCTAATGGCCTTGCTGGAGGTAAGTTTTCTGCTCCTGTTATGGTTTTAAACCTGCACTGACTCCTGGGTGGTGTACATTAACATCTGCTCCCAATAGTCATGAAATAGGCTCCATGTCTTTGGGAAACAAAGGGCTAAGGTCTGATTTTTTTCATTCTTGGAGAGAGTAGGAGAGGTGGGACAGGAATTAAGATTAAAATTATTAATAGGCCAGGATGACTAGCTCTTCAAGAGATTCGTGAATCTGAAAACAAAACAAAACAAGACTCACATACTACCACGAAGCTCATGTTAGAATTTATACTGGGGCATAAAATGGTCATAGGTGGAAGTGAATTGACATGTTATCTTTGAAACATGAAAGATGGGGAAGAGCAGCTACATTTTCATAGCCCAAATCAGGGCTTTTTTTTTCTTACTAAGAATGTTTTGCTGGCATATAGATGTGTCTTACAAGGAAAAGTTAAGGGAAAGAATGCTAAAATGTAGGACAACCTACTGGTTGTTGAAGGCTGTTGAATATATGACCTTGGCTCCTTAAATAATAGGGTATACTATTTTTGTCATTCTCCTTCATATTTTTGGTGCAGCTCAGGAGATATCATTTTGGTTTTCTCTCCCACAATTCCATTTTGAATTTTTTTCTAGTCTTTTAGAAATGGAAAATGTAATCAAGTTTGAAGAGTAAATCCAGAAGGGTCTAAGAGACACAATATTCAGTAGTGACAAAGAGCACGGGCTCAGGAATCAGACTGTCTGAGTCTGAATTTTGGTTCTTTTTAGTTACATGGCATTGGGCAAGTGAGTTAAACTTTCTGAGCCCCAGTTTCCCGATATGTAAAATGGGGGGAATTCTAGAAACTTCTTAGAAACACTTCCCAATGCAGAAAGTGGTGTCCTGACTTGCATACTTCACAGTGGACATGAGTTGCCTGCTTTGTGAGAACTCTTGGTCAAGGTTCTGTTGAACGTTAGAACGAAGACTTTAGAATCTCAAGACCCAAAAGTGACTTAGGGAACTTGGCCATCTCTCTTATTTTGAAAACGAAAACAGGCTTAGCCTGTGTTCTTGAGAAAACAGAGCGTGAGGCAAGAACTGAGAGTCTTATGCTTTTGACTTGGAAGATGCAGATCAGAACAAGGAGAAGACGAGGAAAGGAAAGTAGGGCAAGGAATCCTGGGAAGCAGTGGGAAATGAGGTATCCTCAGGGGTGCTCCTTCACAATAGGCCAGGTCAACTCAGAGAAAGAACCTTGGTGGACTGGCTGCAGAAGAAAAGGATGGGAAAAGGGAAATTTATCTGCTTGGCTCCCTTCCCTTTCCTTTTTCCCATGAGTCAAGATTCAGCCCCTGGACAGTTAATTTCCTGATTTCTGGGACACGTCATCTGACCCTTTTGGTGTTTATGTTGTTTGCCAGATGCCAGCAAGGCAGGTGGTGTTTCTGCTAAGTCTGGAAGTGGAGGAGGAGCCAGAAACTCTGGGCATGTGGCTGATTGGCCCAGCTGGCAGGCGAAGCCCAGGCCCAGGGCTCAGTGTTCCCTGGGAAAGTGGCTGGCCCACCCATCAATGACAGCACAATGTGGAAGCAAAAACCACTGGGAAAGATTCTGGGGAGGTATTTAAGATTTGCAGTGGATGTTCTCAGAGAGGGGAAAGAATTTGTCTTAGTTGTATAGTAAGTCAAAATACAGAATAGAACCGAGATTTCTGCTGTATAAGACTTTACAGGGTGATGGCCAGTTAATCCTTGTCAGCATCAGGCCTCCAGATAAAACCAAGTCCAAGGTGATGTAGAAGTCCCAGATGATACCTGCCCAGTTACATTTCTGGTCACCCCTAGGAGACAGCCCTTATTCCATCTCAATGCTTCTTGAAGGAACATGCCATTCTCATTTCTCTATGTTTTTGTACAGAGTGCCTCCAGTGTCTGAGATGCCTTCTTTCTTACCATAAGTTCTAGTTTATTTTTCCCCTATAAGACCCAAGCTCAAATGTGCTGTCCTCTTTGAAGCCTTCAGCTTTCCTGTATTCTTGAAGCCCTGGATATGCATCTGTTATTTTATTGATTATGCCATGGTTGTTTGTGTTCTATGAGATCTTTGACAGCTGTTCTCTTTGTCTTCTTATTCCTCAGTGCCCGGTACAGTGCCTGATGCTTCAGAGAGGTTTAATTTAGGAGGGAAAAACAAATAATTATATGCTAGGTATAAAAGATTTGAGTTAAGATGGGCTTCTAGGGCCAAAATGCTCATAAAGGAGGGAAGCCAGAGATGAGACTTTATACTGACAAAATGATGCAGAATGTAGGGAGTTGGCATTTACTGGAGAAAAAATTCACCTGGCTTTCTGGCTGTATTCTAGAGGGCCAAGCATTCCAAAGGAGCTAACTGTTAGCATAGTCAGCCATGTTTAGGACACAGGAGTCTGATCAGTATCTCAGTCCTTCCTATTAATTTCCAGGCTGTTAATTAATTGATTTTTTCTCATTGAAACCCCATAGCAATAAATAGCCTGTATGTAAATATGACCAGAATGCTGGGTTGATGAAAATATGCTGTGGACATGTTTGTACTGTTATCAATGATCTTATCATCAATGAAATTGCAAGTTTTTTTAAAAAAGAAAAAGCCTTAAACTTAGCTTGTGCATGTGTCTGAGATCATCTTGTTTGCCTTAGAAAAGTTGCTGATTCTAAAGATTTTTTTCTTTCTTTGTGTTGCAACTTGAGCTTCTTTTGATGTTTGCCTCTTTGGATACTACTTAAATAATTAAAGCAGCTATTTTTGACCTACTTTACATAGAGAAAGTTTAATTTTTATCATAGAATTAGAAAATTATTTGGTACTACCATATTAAATTGGGAAAAGATGGATATGTAGATAAGTAGATAGAGATTGATCCTGGATTGTTTTATTAAAAGTATGGATACTGTAAAATCTAGATGGACACTCAGCCCCACTGTGGTTCTCTGCAGCCTCCAGGTGCTGACTCCCACTAACTTCAAAGGGAATTGAGTAGGAAGAAAGCATACTGTGTTGGGAATACACCCCAGGCCTTTGCTACCTGATGAAAAGTAGGTTGCAATGTCCATATAATTTATTTCTATTTAAGGACACTATGCAAACGATCATCTGCCTTCATGGGTAGACCCCAGCGCCAGTTCTGTGAGTTAAGAAGCATGGCCACAAGCAGAAGCCACCTTTGAGTCTTGGTTCTATCATTTAGCAGCTGGGCAAGTCACCTAACCTCTCTGAGCTTCTGTTTTCTTATTTATAACATAGAGATTATAAAATTGAACTTTCAGAACTGTTTTAAACCTTAAAGGGAAAGTTTTAAAGTATGTAACACATAATAGATGCTCAGTGAGTGGTATTTAATATCACTATGATTATTGTGCATGAGTGGGAACTCTTGTCTTCCCATCTGAGATCCACAAGTGTCTTTCTCTAACCTACTCATGAAATCCAGGCTTTTCCACAGTCAGCCTCTCAGCCCAGCTGTCCTGTGCTACAGCAGCCTGGAAGGGATCCACATGACTGTGAATCCAATGTCACTAGCAAAATGGGTCTCCTTAACGTGTAAAAGATCTTTTGTCACTGATCTTACCCTTCTCTTACTAATTTTCAAAAAATATAGCTTGCCTCACTCAACGTACTTATAACTCTCTTAACATTAGAATATTATTGGAAGTTGTTTAAGAGAAGCAACCATGTACTGCAAACATTTCCACTCATTATCCAGAATGGAACCCAGGAAATGTCATCCTAGCTTTTATGGTTGGAGAAGAGGTCCTCTACCCATTTGAGAAGGAGTGATCTTCATCCTCACTATCTGTTTTCAGTTTCTTTTTCTTTTGTGTAGTAGACTAGATACTTATCCTGAAGTCCTCTTTAGTTTTCCTCCCCAAATGAAATTTTAGGCAGTCTATCTTGCTAGGCTATGGTGTTCTAGATGTGAGCAATCCATTCCCATTCTTATTTGTGCATTTATTCAACAACCTGCTATTGAGACTCTACTCAATGGCAGACACAGCTCTAGTCTCCAAAGAAATCCATGAAAAAAAAGGAAATAATAAAAGGGAATAGAAAAGACATTATTCCTACCCTCCATCAGATATTAATCAAAGATATCACATTACAATTAAGTTAAAGAGATATGAAGAAGTTATACAACGTGCCATTAAAGTAAATAATAAGGGGAATTGACTTGGTCCAGGATATAAAGGAAGGCTTGTCTAAGGCAATGATCCCTAAGCTTTTATCTGAAAGATGAGTGCATTAACTAGATGAAACAAAGGCAAAGATAGAAGTGGGAGATTATTTCAGGTAGATGGAATGCATATTCAAATGCCCAATATAAGAGGGTATATGGTGTGTGCAATTGAATTCTCCAGAAAATGAGGAGAAGATGCAGGAGACAAGCACGCAGCATCCAGATTACGGAAGAATTTGTAGGACTGCCTAAGGATTTCAGTCTTTTGCCCAGTAGCAACGAGAAGCCACTGAAGTGATGTAACTGATTGGAAGAGAATATGATCAAATTGGGACTTTCAGAAAGATGTTATTGGGTCCTTCGTTAATTAGACATCAAACATCTTTACAGATATACTTCCAAGACCAGCTTCTCAGCTGCCTCTGAGACAGGGAACCAGGAGGAAGCAAGAGTCAGGGGCTCCCTATAATAGGATGTCTCTAATCTCTGCTGCCCTGTTGGTGATGAGTTGAGTGTACCATGATTTCATCACTATCTTTATGTTGGCTTTTGATGCCAAAGAGCTTTCAGCATATCCAGCTTCATTCTACCAGGAGAGCAAGAAAATCAACATCCTTGATACTAGAATATAAGGGATCCAAATACTGAGTTTGGCCTGATGAAAGGTCAAAGTCATTGGTGAGCTAGTCCCTATTAAAAACTTTGACAATTTTGAATTTTTTCCCTTTTTTATGTATTAGCAGTAAAACAACTTTCTAATAACTAAACCATATGTTCCATGAAAAATAGGAATTTTTTCTTTACCATTTTATCTTTATCCTGCTGTACAGTAGTTGCTCAATAAATATTTGTTTTATAGACATGTATATTCAATTAGCTTTTAATCAAATAATTCTAGTTTATAAATAATTTAGACATTGTTTTCAATATTTTATTATCATAAATATGTGAGTCAAACTCTTAAGTAGCCAAATGGATCATCCTGGGGTGTATGCTTTTGGACAAGGGATATGCACAGCGCTATATAAACAGGAATGTGTATGTTTGAAGCAGTAACCCAACAACTTGACAGGGACCAATTTTCTCCAGACAGAGGAAAGAAGGTACGATACACTTTCAAGAGAGGAAAGAAGAAAAGAACAAAGTTTTAGGAATCATAAATGAACTGAATGTTCAAATTTTTAAATTATTTAAAGCTTTGAGCTGGCTTGAAAAAGGAAGGTATATACGACATTAAAGCTTTCAGCTGATTTGATATAGGAAAATATATGTAGTATCCCTGGTAATGACCCTGGGGAAGCTCTATCTTAGATAAAGAAGAAATCCCTAAAAAGAAGGATTCATTAGAATTCATTAAAGTGAGGGGACATACTGATTAGGAAAGAGATTTCAAACTTTTTTGATTGAAATCATTAGTAAGACATATATTTTACAGTGTGACTTATTATATATGTGTATGTATAGGTAGATAAGTGTATGTATAGGTAGATAGATCAATAGATGTATGGATAGATGGTTGGATGGGTGGATGGATGTATAAACGGATGAATAGACAGATCAACAGGTGAATGGATGGATAAACAGATTCAGAAGTATAACAAAACAGATACAAAAGTATCTGTATCTGTTCAGAAATAAGAAAAGAACACTTTTTATAAATTATGTTTACATCAAATAAACATTTATATCTGATATAAAAACAAAATATACCTTTGCTATGTGCAATGCATTTTGATATTTTGTATTCTCTTCTATTTCATTTTTTGAAATTTTTGATTAACCTCAACTTATCACAATAGTAGATAGCATTCCACAATTTATAAAACATTAAGATATAGACATGGCTTAATGTAATAAAGATTCTACTTAGAGTAGTGAAGGAGCAGTTTGCTGGGAATGGGTATGAATATGAGGGGAATGTGTGGGTAATGAGTTTGAATTCATGCGATTGAAAGACAAGTCCTTTAGACCTTGCTGAGATCTGAAGAGGAAGTTATCTGGGTTCAGGGACTGCTACAACAGGAAGACATATGTTGAGAGTGTAAGATAGGGCTTAAATGTAAACTAGAATGAGTTAGGGTTAGGGACCTAACCTATAACCCATAGTGGTATGGGGCCAGGCTGAGGCCGTCAAGGTCTCTTTCATCTTGAGAGAAAACTAGTACTTTCAGTGTGGCAGAGCCCAAGGCCATCAGACCAGTGTGGTCTCTGTACTGGTTAAGGTATTGCTAGTTGCCATGGTGGAGAAAACCCAAAATCTTACTATGTGACATAAAAGGAACATATTTCTTACTCACATAAAGTCTAATTGGTGGCAGAACCTGGGCTCCTCATGGGTAATTAGGTCATTTGGGCATTGACACTAGCCATTATATTTTAAGAAGGAGAGAGGTGAGGCAATGTGTAAGGCTCCAATAGGACTGGAAGTAGAACAGATTATTTCTGCCTACATTCCACAACTTGGAACCATGGATGGGTACAAAGGAGCCTGGGAAATATAGTCTCTTGCTGGGTAACTCCTCTTCAGCTGTCACTTATTGATATGGAAGGGGAGCAGGAGTCTTTGGCTGACCATTGATCTCTTCCACCCCAGCTACCTGACAGTGCTGTGGTTGTGAGTCTGGCTGATGCCAAAAAATCCTCAGGGCTTAGAAATAAGAACACTTTTCATAAATTATGTTTACATCAAGAAAACACTTATATCCTGATGTCTTAGTCACCCTTTCCAAACTAGGCTCTCCTTTAGCACTACTTTTTCTTTCAAATTTGACATTGGTGCCCATTTTCATCTGACAAATAAGTTTGGATAAGGAGTCAGAAGTGAGGGGGAGAATGCTGTGTTTAGTCTTTCATCCCTTGGGATGGTCTGGGTTTTCCATCCCTTGTCTCTTTAGACTCAGTACAGGAGTCAGAGATAATATAACACATTGATTTAAGGTACTGAACTTGGAGTGACACAGACTTTGGGCAACTACTATAGCTTTTTTGAGCCTTGATTTACTCATCTTTGAGATAAGGATACATGTGTCTATTTCCTCCGAGGCTGACATGTGGATTACATGAGATTACATATACAAAGTACTTAGTGTAGTACTGTATTAGTCCATTTTCTTACTGCTATGAAGAAACACCCAAGACTGAGTAATTTATAAAGGAAAGAGGTTTAATTGACTCACAGTTTTGCATGGCTAGAGAGGCCTCAGGAAACTTACAATCATGGTGGAAGGAGAAGCAAACACATCCTTCTTTGCTGGTGGTAGGAAAGAAGAGTGCAGATCAAAGGGGGAAGAGCTCCTTATAACACCATTGAATCTCATGACAACTCACTTTCTATCATGAGAACAGCATGGGGGAACCACTCCCATGCTCCAATTACCTCACACTAAGTTCCTTCCCAAACACATAAGGATTATATTTCAAGATGAGATTTGTACGGGGACAAAGAGCCAGACTATATCAAGTACCTAGCTCATTACTGTCCTATAACTATTGTTATTACTGTTATTCTTATTGGCCACTTGACACCAACATAAGTGGGGGGCCTTAATCACATAAGAAGAGGAAATATATAGAAAAAAGTGGCTTGGAGAGAAACTTGCTCCCTGAATTTCCAATGTATGTCCAAATCGATGCCTGGGGTGAGAGAGATCTATTCTGGCTTTTGCATACTGACTCAGATCAAGAACAAAGCTCATATTATTAAAAAGTCAAAAACAAAAGATACTGGTAAGGCTGCAGAGAAAAGGGAATGCTTATACACTGCAGCTAGGAATATAAATTAGTTCAGCCACTGTAGAAAGCTGTTTGGAGATTTCTCAAAGAACTTAAAACAGAACTACTATGCAATCCAGCAATCCCATTACTGGGTATATATGGAAAAGAAAACCAATTGTTCTACCAAATAGACACATGCACTCACATGTTTATTGCAACACTATTCACAACAGAAAAGACATTTGAATCTACCTAGGGGCCCATCCATGGTGGATTGGATAAAGAAAATATGATACATACATACCATGGAATATTACACAGTCACAAAAAGAATAAACTAATGTCTTTTGCAGCAACATGGATGGAGCTGGAGGTCCTGATCCTAAGTGAATTAACACAAGAACAGCAAACCAAATACCACATATTCTCACTTATAAGTGGGAGCTTAATATTAGGTATACATGGACATAAAGACGGCAACAGTAGACACTGGGGCCAACTAGAGGGACAGTCAGGGAGAGGAGCAAAGATTGAAAAACTAACTTTTGGGTATTGTGCTTAGTATCTGGATGACAGGATCAGTCATACCCCTAACCTCATCATCATACAATATACTCAAGTAACAAAATTACACATGTACCCCGTGAATCTAATATATAAAAGTTGAAGTTATTTTAAAAGACAAACAAAGAGTGGTACCCATGAGTAATCCACTTACTTGATGAGAGCTGCATCCAGAAACTAAGCTCCTTCAACCCTAAGACTGACCCATGGATGTGGATGGGGTACTGGGGCATTCCTGTTTTGGGAGCAAGGGATGTGTTTTTTGGTGAAGATTTTTGTGAAACTGAGCCCTCTGGTGGGGCTGAGGTCTCGGCTCACTGAGAAGGAAGCCATGCGAGCTAGAGGGCTCAGAGGTGGGGAGCCCAGACAAGACAAGGAGGTATTTTCCTTGGTTGACATTTATTTCACTCCATCGCTTTGTCTCCTTCTCACATAGGGTCACTGTCACTAGATTTGGGGATGGACAAAGGATCCTCAGTTGGTCTTAAAGCCAACACAGTGGGAGGTGGGCTGTTGGATGGCTAAGATAGATTAGAGTAAGGGTGCCTGGTGGATGGTGATGATGAGAGATCTCTCCCCTAAAGCCAGGTCCCAACTGCACAGCATCTTTGGTCTGAGATAGCTTCTTCAAGCAGAGCCTGAGAAATAAGAGGCTCTCAATTTCTGCTAGACCAGCCCACCCTGGTCATTGGCAAGTCACAGCTCTGGCCCTGATGTTCATTCTTCAACTAAAGGGGCAAGGGAAATCTGTTTCCTCCTCCAGAAGCTTCTGCCATAGGACAGGGTAATACAGAGGTATCTCCTAGAGTGGGAAATGGACAGATGGTGGTGATACTTTAGTGCACCAGCTCACTTTCCAGTTATGTCCTCTTTCTCTGGGAGAGAGAGACAGAAAGAGAGAGACTGGGGTTGAGGGAGAAAAAAGAGGCTGATGGCATGCAGCATGAGCCGTGTACTAGTTCCAGAGAATACAAATTCTAAATTAAAAAACAATCAGGGCTGGGTGTGGGGACTCCTGCCTGTAATCCCAGCACTTTGAGAGGCTGAAGTGGGAGGATCATTTGAGGCCAGGAGTTCTTGACCAGTCTTGCCAACAAAGTGAGACCCCATCTCTATAAAGTATATGTATATATAGCCAGGAGTGATGGCACATGTCTGTAATCCCAGCTACTCAGGGGACTGAGGCAGGAGGCTTGCTTGAGCCTGGTTCTGGGTTAGAGTGAACTAGGATCACATTATTACACTTGAGCCTGGGTGATAGAGTGAGATCCTGTCACTAAGAAAAATAAAAAATATCCTCTCTAAATCTCTTTTAAAAGCTTGTTTTATGCCACAAATAAATTGTGAAATCCTATTCCATATGATAGTAATTCAGTAAATTAGATCCCTAAACAACAAAAAATCCAGTTGGTTACTAATTTTAGAAAAAAAGAAAAAAAAAAAAAAGGAATTTTCTACCCTTATGTCCATGCCCTACAGTTTCATATCACACAATGATCTGAAATTCTAAGAAATTCTCCTTTAAAGGAACCACTTTACATTTTTTTAAGCAAGTGTTTCTGCAGTCGAATTTGGCAGAAAAGATTTTCTTTCTCCCTTAAATGCCTCACTTTGTAGGAAAGGTGGGAAGAAGAACTCATTAGTAGTGTGGGGTGACAGGCAGTTCCTCAACTGCACTCCACACCTCCAAGAGTAGAATATCTGGTTTTCCTAGTTGAATTTTGAAATTGCACCATACCCTTCAGGCTTCCTCTGCCAGCCACTCCCTTGGGCACCTGGATTCTGGGCTGGAGAAGGAAGGTAGAAATAATATCCCATCATCATTAAGGTTTGCAGGATAGGAAAGCAGACAGCTCCAAATTTATGTCAAAAAGATTCTATAATGAGGTCCACGGAACTATGAGAAGAAGATGAACAAGACACTCGTCTCCTGGATGTCTGTCTACCTATTTATCCCCTTCTATTCCTTCTTTCCATGGTAATTATTGAGCCTCCAAGAGTTAAGGTGTTAGTTGAAAATTAAATACACCCTGTTCTTATTCTTAAGGTACCATGATCTAGAGGGGTCATAGGTAAATAAGCAAGCCATTTTGCTCAGTTGGGTTAGACGCATGGTGGAGAGAGAAAGGGCCTTGGGTGTGACAAATGCAGAGGGTTGTAGCCTACACAATCTAAAAGGTTGAAGGAAGAGCCAAGAAGACTTTCCCAAGGAAGAGCAGCCAAGGTGAGTACTGAAGGATCAAGGAGCCAGCTCAGTGAAAGGAGATGGAGATCAGGGAGTCCCTGGCAGATGCTTTTCCTATGGCTTCTTTGAAAACTCTAGCGACAATGGCAATTCTGAACCAAGGAGGCCACTCTGACTGAGGTCAGACTTGCTTTTTATTTCCTCTCCAGTTGCTTCAGAAAACTCAGTTTTCCTGCCCCGACAAGTGCCAGATTGAGAGAGCCCTTAGAGCCAGTTTCAGTTGGGTCCTTGATGAGGGAGGCAGTAACCTTCTTAATGGGAATGTCTCCAACATCGGGGTCAGCACCCAGCACTTTTCTTGTGTAAAATTAATTAAGCTCCAAGGTCAGGAGGTGATGAGTGGGCTCAATAGAACAAATGATTCCTGTTTGAATAAAAATGGCTCTGGGGTTCTTTCCAGATCTTGCCTAAATTCAGTGATTTTGTGTGCCCTATGCTTTAAGTAAACACAGCAGTAAAATAAGTAGTTAGAGATAAGGGAAGGGGTGAGAGGAGTCTCAGCTGAGCTGTGTTGGGTTTTCATTTCAGCTGGGGCTTGCAGAAGGGCTAGGCTCATGATTCTCTGGCTGGATTTCTTGGAGGCGTGCTGTGAGCAGAGATATGTCCATTCTAGGAATTATAAGCTGTGAGCTGGGCCTTGTGCATAGAAGCTTTCAGGAAATGTTTACTGTCATCATTATCATCGTTGTAGTGGAAACTGCCGCTGTCTCTCCAACATCCATTTTTATAAAAACCTTAATTTGTTATTTAGATCAACACCTCTCCAATTCAAATTCATGTGTTTTGTGAGAAGAAGACTGAACTCTTGTACACGGTTCAGGGCTATTTTAATTAGCAAAACCACATTTTTTTTTTTTTAATTACAGTGATTGGTTCAGCGCTGAGCACACGGTCCCATGTGGGCCCATAAAATGTGAAGGCATGATTTCTAGGAGTTTTTTGGACTTCTACTTCCTCATTTTTCTTAGAGAGCTTTTCATGATAACTTGTTCCCCCATCTCTTGACATGGCCTGAGGAAGCATGAACCTTTCGTGGCCATTAGCAGACATCAGAATCATGAAGTACAACCAGCCTTCGAATGAAACTAACACCGTGGCAAACAGAAGGGAGAGAGAAATGATGACAGTGTTGAAGTGCTGACCCAACCAATATTATCCCACATCAAACCCTTTGTTATTCACCCATATATCGTCTTTTTAGTAAATATTACTTTTAGTTAAATTTGTTCATTATTTACAACTGAAGGTATCTCATGTGATAGAGAGCTTGATTCCAGAAAGTAGGACACTGTTAGTAACAAACCCTGAAGTATGGAATTAGTTGAGGTGGCACAAGGGCACTAAAGTGGACTCTGGGTGGTTAGTCAGCTGCCCATATACCTTGGGAAAGGCATCATCAAGGCTGTAGCATTAGGAGACTTGGTAGAAAAAATAGGGGTATTGGTGCATGAATATGAAGGTTCTGTTAGAGAAACATTTAGGCTGCAGATGACCTTCCCGAATGCAGTAAGAGAGGAAAATACAACTATGTTCCAAGAGACCACTTATGAGAAGCAATATCCCCTTATTTAAGCCAATTTGAATTGGGTTTTATGTTCCTCGCAACAGATTACATGCTAATCATAGCAATCATCAAAGTGTCTTGTGCATCCTTCTATAGAAGCACTTAAAAATAAATATTTGCTTGTATTTCCATTTACTCTGAATATTTTCCCACTGAAGTATTCATCTCTTAAAGGCAGGAATCATATACACTTATCTCAGCATTTGCAACATCGAGTATAATGCCTGACACATAGTAGATGCACATATATGCTTGAAGAATGAATGACATTCATTTAATGACCAGAAGACACCAAAGTAGAGGTTAGTACCTGAAATATCGAAATGGCTCACTCAGACAACATGTATTAGCGAGCATTTTATATGTGCAGAATTCTGTGACAGATAATGATTCTCCCTAGAACTATCCTTCTGGTGGATTTTCTTTTACTCCCTGTTCTTTATTTTTTGCTAAATCACACTCATTAGGGGTAACAGAACCCCTTTTACAGCATTCTTTCAATACTGTCTGGCATTAATACAAGAGACAGGTATATCTTTGAAGATATCCTGGCTTTTTATAATGAATTGAGATGCCAGAATAACCTTCAATGCCCTTTGGAGCCAACCCTGCAGAATGTAACCACTTTCTCCAGAGAGTTGATCATCTGCCCAAAGTGCAGGAATCTACTTGAATTGCAAAAGCCTCTGGAGAAGATCAAACTGTGTGACAGCCATGTAAATGAACTTCCCATATTTCCTTTCAAGAAAGAACCTGCTGTGAGTAGTGTAGTGAGCTGACAGATGACAGTTGCTGCAAATTTGTGCTCCACTCCTTCCTTCTTTCCTCTTCTGTCTTTAGAGGTATCAGACCTGGTGTCAAGTGTCAGATCTGCATTGCAGTCTAGAGGTTCTCTCCAATCTTCTTCTGCGTTCTGTTCCTTTTATTCTTTACACAACCTTCAGCCAATAAATCTCTTGTGCATCTATTTCCATTTTGATTCCACTTCCCAGAAGATCTAAACTGATGCACAATGCCTGGGCCGTTTGATGGCTGGGTTGGCAAACTAGGGTATGTGAGCGCAATGCTTGATATGCCTTACCCCATGTTCAGGAAAGTCCCAGAGCTGCCCTTCTTGGGATTTGTTTCCAATGCAGGCATTTTCTTGAGCAAATTTGAAGAATGCGAGAGGACAAAAACCAGCTGTGGGCAGTACTGGAGAGAAGGAAAGACAGCAGCAAACAGTTGTGAAAAGAAAATAGTAAAGCAAGTTCCCTCCTTTTAAATTAAGTTACAAAATAAAAGAGTTTACAGGATGTGCTTTTTTTCTTGTAGAGATGGGATCTCACTACATTGCCCAGTCTGGTCTTGAATTCCCAGCTTTGAGCAATCCTCTCACCTTGGCTTCCCAAAGCGCAGAGATTACAGGTGTCAGCCACTGTGCCCATCCTCTACTCAGTGCTTTTAACAGAGAATGGATATGCTGGGAAAGCTTTGAGCTAATAAATGCTTTAGGTTCCCTGGGCTTTGTCCCTGTAGACATCCCTCGTTTTAGACTAATTTCTTATTCTGCCTTTGTTTTCTACTGCCCACTGTCAAAGCTGGCTATGTGCCATAGCAGATGGAAGGTTAAATGGAAAATAATACTGATGTGGATTCTCAGCTGACTTTTGCTGTGTGACTTTAAGCTAGAGACTTAATTTCTCAGAGTTTGTTTTCTCAGCATGAGATGATAATCCTGTATTACAGGGTTGTTGAGAAGATGAAACATCACAACATAGGCATTGAAGGTCTAGCACAACTGTAGGCACAGGTTAGGTGCTAGGTGATATTCATCAGTGCTCACTGGGGTAAGTTTCAGAGGATGAGGAATAGCAGGGAGCACAAAGTGCTCCTGCTCTGCAATTCGAGAAGGTAATGATGGATCAGGGCTGGAAGAGCCGTGGGTTCTGTGGCCATTGGTCTCTTCCTTTAGGTCTCTGGGTTATTTTGCCCAAGATTAAAATAACTGCATTTGCTTTAAATTCCTTGCTTTCTCCTTATTTTTGGAGCACTGTGGTGAGTATTTTATCATATACATGGAATTTAATGAAGGATGAGATGAGGTTTTGGGGCTAAAGATAGTTTAACCCAGCATGCTCCATAGAGCATCTACAGGGGAGGAAACTGAGGACCAGGGTTGAGGAATGGCTTGTTCAAGGCTTTGGTACATCTGGGAGGACTCCTGGTTTTCTGTCTTAAATGCACCTGCATCATTCAAGAATTGACTTCATCTTTTGGAATAAGTTTTATCTAGCTGTTTTAAATGGGAACCCTGGTTTTGAGAACCCTTGTATCCTACTCTTCTGACACCTTTATAATCTTTTTCACAGTTTGAATTGCTCCCAACAACTTAATCCTCCTCTCATACCTTGTGCATTGTCCTGTTACACCCCTCAATGTCTCTGTCTTTCCTTTTCATTCATGGCAAAGGCCATGTTCTGTTCAGATCAGTGTCCTAATGCCTGGGAAAGATGAGAGTGTTAAATGCCCACTAGCTAAATCTGTTGAATTCATATATTTTTATAATGATGGGTAGTCAGAGGGAGAATTGAGCATCAGGAAAGAGGACAGGGGCAAAGTATAATTACATTATTTCACTTATTTTGGGAAAGCATTCCTGGTTGTATATACATTCCTAAGATCTTTAGCCAGCAGGAATGAGAGGCAAAGAGCATATTGGTCAAGAACATGGACTTTGGAGTTAATTTGCCTGAGTCTGAATCCTAATTTTGCAATATACTAGCCCTGTGACCCACCCAAAGCAAGTTATTTAATTTCTCTGTGTTTTTCCCAGGGGAAGGATCCAGAACTACTATTCAGGCGACTGAGATGCAGGCAGATGTTTATGTTAGCATGCATATAAATGCATGCGTATATGTAGACTTGCATATGTATATGTGGCTGTGCATTTATATGTAGGCTGGCACCTACAATTCTCTTACATTCTCACTTCAAAGTTTCTTGGTGAGTTTTGTGACATCGATCATTCACTCAATGAATAAACATGGAGTAAGCACCTAGAAGGTGGCAGACCCCATTAGGAGCTGAGGAATGAGGCATGAATTAAACATGTTCCCTCACTTGAAGGTATGCAGTCTCTCACTAGTGAATAACTGCAATCCTGCATGTTAAGGACAGGGGCAGAGTCCTCTCCTCTGGAAGCACAGAGCAAAGCGTGAGCAATTCTCTTGGAGAGTGGAGGGAAGCCATGATGGGCAGGGAGATTCTTAAGCTGTGTGACAAGGACAGGAGCTCTGAGTAGGGACGGAGCTGGGAGGATGCTTCAGGTAGAGAGGTGTGGAAAACAAAGATGAGGCCGATTGGAGACCAGGTAATTAGGTGATTGGAGAATTTCCTTGAATGTATGTGAGTTATTCTTTCAATAGCTGCTAAGTTGTTAAGATATAAATACTGAGTGGTTTGGACCTAACTACCTAATAAAAGGACCAGGTTTTGCTTTTGGCCCAGGCTTGCCAGGAGAATATTACGGAGATAGTAAATGTGTAAGAAACTGAAGAAATGAGAGAAATTATGACCTAGATATTAATGTGAAGACACTTCCCAGGATTTTTTTTTTTTAATATTTGTTTGCCTTTGTTTTTTTCTGCACTGAAAGGCTCGCTATCAACTGTATTTACATGTAGTATCAAGATTGTAACAATGCCATTTTTCACCAAGAGGGACAGTCAGATGATCACAGTTGTGTGTACATGTGCACACCACACCCGCACACATATACACATACACACACATACGTAGGCAGACAGAGTGATTAGGCCATAATGGCACCTTTAGAGGGTAATTAACTTTGAGAAATGAAAATGATTAAAAATCAATTAAGGTATAATTTCTAGGGAAACGAGGGGAATCAGGATCAGAAATTTCCAGGGAGGGATGATTTCCTTAGCAATGTGGCCTTCCCTTGAGGAAAAGATTTCAAGCTCTCCTAGCCAGTGGATGAGTTGTACCCTCATGGTGAATGGAGTACATGCAGGAATCCCACATACCTCACACTTTTCCAGGGTCTCACACCTTTGTAATCTCATCAGCTTTCCCAGTGAGTCCACAATGTTTTTCCAGAATTAGATTACATTATCCTAGCTCTGTGCTTAGTCCCATCCATTCTGTTTCCTGCCAATGTGCCCAACCTTCCTCCATTGAACAAGACAACCTTGCAATGCTTTAAGACTCAACACAACTGTCCCTCTTCCTACTTTTGTTTTCTGTCAAACATCTTCAAAGTTGCGGTCATCATTGTTGTCAAAAACTGGCTCTGGAACTGTCATTAAGTAGCCTTCAAAAACCGTAGACAGGAAAGCATGACTGATGAATAACATCGGCAAAGTCACCTGTTGGAACATATTTTCCTGCTTTTGGAGTGGTTCATGCCCTAGCTTGCTCACCTTATCTACCACTCTGTATTTATGGATCTGAAAGCTCAACTCTTAATGGAAATATTTACCAAAAATTCCACCTTATTCTACAGCATTTCTTGGCCCCAATCTAGTTGGTGTTGTGACCACAGTGTATACCTAGTCCTGACTTGAGTTTTGGAAGTAATTACCTACCTCTTCCTGAAACATCACCATCTGATTTCTGGGAAGTCTAACATTCCTGATTATCATGTTGTTTCTCTGAGTGCTTATCTCAGGCTTTCAGTGATCCTTCTCCACTCTCTCTATGTCCTTTCCCTCTTGTGGATCTGAACCATGACCGCTGTGGAGACTGATTCAGAGACTGTATCTCAAACCTCTGATTTTCCTCCTAAGGTTTTGATTAGGTCACACCATCACACCCAAAAGTTCATAATTTCTTTTGCCCAAATCTGCTCCTTTTCCTGGATTGCTGTCTCTGTTAATGGTAACTCCATCTTCTCTGTCTCAGAGCTTTATAAGTTCAATTATCTCTCATTTCTTTCTTTACCTCATCCCTTATTTCCAATATATTAACACAGCATCCATATGACACTAAGGAGTAGAACTAATCTACCTCCTTTCTGTCCTCTCTGTCTTTCTCTCTCTCCTCCAACTTCCCCCTCCCTCCTTTCAGACTTTCACTAAACTCTCACTTATGCAACAGACTCTTAGCTGATCTTCCTATCTCTACAAACTATTTTCCCTCCTGCTGCTAGATTATTTTCCCAATGCCCAGGTTAGAATATTTTACTTCCCGATTTTTAATACTTTGTAGATTCCCCCTCAGGAATGTCTCCTCTTGCCTTCAAAGCTCTCAGCAATAGAGTCTGTATTGGCTTTGCAATGTGTCAACTTGGCTAGGCTGGACTACATTTCCATGGCTCCTCTTTTTTATGTTTCCAGTTACAGTGAGCCACAAGGAAAGTTCTTGTGAGACTGGGAGGGCAGAAGGAAAGTGGCAGCCATTTTGCAGTGTGCATGGTTGGGAATCTACTGATTCGCCTTGTTGGCATTAAGCAGCATCTGGGCCTGAATTGCTCTACTTGCCCCTGGATTCTCCTTTAGCTTCTCTGGCTCCTAGACTGGCATGTGCATTTAGCTTCCTGATAAAGAGACCCCACTTCTGCAGGACTCTTTCATCACCAAGGCCAGAAGTGAAAAGAATGGGTAAGGATTTTACTCCATCCTCATGGGGTTCCAGCTCATTTCTGCTTTTTTTTTAAAATTTGTATAGTTTATTAGTCTTTAGTATATTCACAGAGTTGTGCAACTATTACCACAATCAAATTTAGAACATTTCATCACCCCAAAAGGAAACTTCATACTCATTAACAGTCACTCTCTATTTCTACCCCCTCTCCCACCCCTTCCCCACCCCCAATCCTAGGAAGGTACCAACCTATTTTCTGTTTCTTCTATGAATTTGTTTATTCTGAACATTTTAAGTAAATGAAATCATACAATAGGTAGCCTTTGCTACCTAGCTTCTTTGTCTTAGCATTTCTTCAAAGTTCATCCGTGTTGTAGGTACTTGATTCCTTTTTATTGACAAATAATACCCAATTATATGAATATACCACATCGTGTTTACTCTTTTATTTGCATGGTTTCTACTTTCTGGCTATAATGAATAACAGTGCTGTGAACATCTGTGAACAAGTTTTGTGTGGAAATGTGTTTTAGTTTCTCATGGATATATACCTAGGAGTGGAATTGCTGAGTCATATGATAACTCATTTTGAGACACTGCCAAATGTTTTTCAAAGTGACTGCCCTATTGCCTCGTAAGCAAGGCAATAGGATTCTAATGGGTCTGCAACCTTGCCAACACTGGTTTTTATCTGTGTTTTTGATTATAGACATCCCAGCAGGTATGGAGGGGTATCTCATTGTGGTTTTGATTTGCATCCCCTGGTGGCTACTGGTGATGAACATCTTTCATGTGCTTATTGATTATTTATTTATTCCCTCTGGAGAGATGTCTACTCAGATAATTTATCCATTTAAAAATTGTGTTATTTTCTTTTATTGTTGAGTTCTAATCCTCTCTTCTTCTTCCCATCCTGACTGCCTACCATTGAGGATTTGAGCTCCAGCA
This sequence comes from Cebus imitator, assembly GCF_001604975.1. Classification (NCBI taxonomy): domain Eukaryota; kingdom Metazoa; phylum Chordata; class Mammalia; order Primates; family Cebidae; genus Cebus; species Cebus imitator. The sequence continues at coordinate 1,527,649 of NW_016107333.1, forward strand.
TCAAATGCAAAGAAAACCAGTCTTACAGAGACTGCTTAACCAGCTACCACAGTTGTGTAAAGTTACTTCCAGGTAGCAAGTCCATATATTTTTTACTGGCTCTACTCCTTGGTTGAATCCTTACTGATAGAGTGTCAGGCTCACATTCTAATCTCATCTCCCACTACTTTCTACACACACGGCTCTTCTCCAGCCAAATTGTGCCCCAGTGAGCATCCTGTTTTATCATTTTTTAACCTTATACTTGCTTGTTTTACAATATGAATTTTTCCTATTTTTTCCACTCAAAATTTTACCTATCCTTTGAAACCACCTCATATTCTCTGTCATCCATAGAAACTTTTTCGATCCCATCACCTACCTCTTTTGAACCTTATAATATAGTTTATCTCCTTGATATCAGTTTTCTGTAATCCCACAGGACTGTTGAAAGGAATAATGAAAATTACACATGGAAGATATCTTCATAGAGTATCCGGCACATGACAGGTGATGAGTTATGGTTAGTTCCATTCATTTTCCATCCTGAGAGCACCTGGAGAGCTCTGTAAATACTGCTCTACATTTTCCAATTTTGTAGATCTGAAAATGAGGACAGGAGTCTCAGATGATTCATGTTTTTATAGATTTTCTTCTTTTCTGTGGCTTAGGAATCCTTCGGGGTCAACTTCCTCTTTGTGCTCTGGGTTCCAGTGCTGGACACACCTTTTCTGTAAAGGTCTGTATTTGTGAGATGATAGTACTGATGACTTCCAGCCATAAAAGATTTCCTTTTATCCATCTAATAATTTGAGGAGGTTGTGGATTCAATAAATAGCAATGGGTCTAATTAATAGCATTGGATCTAATTTATAGCAATGTCTCATGTTTGCAACAAGCTTCAGAGCTTCCAACATCGTTTTTCTCTTTAAGTCCACACAACAGCCTTTGCTGTGAGATAGGCAGGATGGTTGAGCATTTTGAGGCATGGATGGCTTAAGTCATCTAAACGTCAAGGTGAATAATTAAAGCATACAGGTCCTGACTCTCAGGCTAGTGCCTCTTTCTCTGCATGCTCCCTACAAGCAAAGTGGAAAGGAAAAATGGAGCTATTGCTCTAGTGCCAAACCCAGTTGATCGTGGGTGGTTTCAGTGGAATCTTGAAACTTTGCCTGCTTGATCTTACCCCATCCATCCTTGCACCTCTATTGTTGCCCCCCCTATTATTTCTTGGAATCCAGGATGCTAATCACATGGGTCAGAAACGAGAAACACATTATGTTTGCTAGTTGCTCTATTTCTCTATTCCTGTATAACAAACCACCTTAAAACTTGATGACTTAAAACAACCACAATTTATTTTTGTTATGATTCTGTGGGTTGGCTGGTCACTTCTTCTACTGGCTTCAACTAGGCTCACACAAGTGACTACTTCAGCTGGAGGGTCAGCTGAGCTGGGAGATACAAGGTGGAACATTCTGGCAGGGTGCCGTGGCTTATTCCTGTAATCCCAACATTTTGGGAGACCAAGGCGGGTGGATTACTGGAGGTCAGGAGTTCAAGACCAGTCTGGCCAACATAGTGAAACCCCATCTCTACTAAAAATATAAAATTAGCTGGGGCATGATGGTGTGTGCCTGTAATTTCAGCTACTCAGGAGATTGAAGTCAAGAGAATCATCTGAACCCGGGAGGTGGAAGTTGCAGTGAGCCAAGATTGTGTCATTGCACTCTAGCCTGGGCAGCAAGAGTGAAACTCCATTAAAAAAAAAAAAGGTGGAACATTCTTAATCCTGGCAGTTGATGTCAACTGTCATCTGGTATGACTTGGTTTACCTCCATGTGGACTCTTACCTCTAGTAGGCTAGCCTGGTGGTCTATGTAGGGACTGATGAACATTCTCTTGGACATTCTCAGGTCGTCTCATGGTGGTGGTCCCAAGTCACAAAGCCAGAAAACACAAGGCCTATTGAGACTTGGGCTGGGATCATGCACAATATCACTTCTACCAACACTCTATTGGTCAAAGCCATCACAAAGCCAGCCTTACTCGAGGGTAGGGAAAATAGACTTCACCTCTTGATAGGAGGAACCTCACATTCATATAGTAAAAACACAGGATGAATTGTTGAGGCTATCTTTGGAAATAATGGTGCATAGAATCATCATATATGAAATGAGGTAGAGAAAGTAGGCACAGCTTTCTCACTCTTATCTACATTAGATGTTTTTGTTAGGACCATCTGCTGTCTTTATATGAGAAGAAGCTTGGTGTTCTCACCCTCACAGCCTTCTCTTCCTCTGTCTCTTACCTGGCAGCCAGACAGCACCAACTGCCTCTATCCATCCTGGACTAACTCAGCAGTAGGCAACAGGGACTGAGGAACATTCTCTTGGACATTCTCAGGTGTACTGGTCACTGTTTTTTTGGTATTCCACTGACATGTTTAGGTGTGAAACCAATTGGAGCTAATCATTTCTAAAAAAGTTGTATCTTTCTGATTCAGCACAGGTTAATGTAGTTCTCCGTTTTACAGTTTGAAGCAAAGTCTCAGCATGAAGTATGTTTCCTATGTACTGCTGTGATCCCAAGCACTCCTGCTCATTAGGGAACCTAAAGGAAGAGATGTTTTGTCAGGTTAAGCATCCAAATACTTTCAAGTTCCCTCTCCATAATGCCATCAAAGAGCTCCCTATTTCACCAACCTCTCTAATATCCTAATATGGTTTTTAAGTAACTTTTTTCTTATCTTTAAGTGAAATGCAACTATCTTTATTTTCTGTCTCTTGCTTCTAATCCACAGGACCTCTTTTGATGGAACATGCTTAATCTTGTCATCTAAATATATTAAAAGTACATAATCTGTTTAAATCCTAATATCTCTTTCATCTCTCTCTCTCACTCTCTCTCTCTCTCTCTCTCTCTCTCTCTCTCTGTGTGTGTGTGTATGTGTCTGTCTCTCTCTGTCTCTGTCTCTGTCTCTCTCTCTCTCTCTCTCTCTGGTTAGTGACTCAGACATCCTTTTTTTCTCCTTACATCTAGTATTTTACCACTCCTACCTCACTTCCTTGCTTGGATAGCATATGGATGCAACAGAGAGTTTATACATCTCTGTGGTATTGTGAGAGTGACATCTGGTATACTCATCTGAGTGTTTTAACTCCTGCCCATTTTGGGGGGCCCACTCTAGCCCACTAGAACTGGAGAGGGAGGTGCTAGTCCTTAACCCTTTGCTCTATTTTCTTTTGCTGTCCTCCAGCAAGGGATGGTTTAAGCCTTCCTGTGTGAAGACATTTTTCTTCCACTTATCCATGTCTGTCCTTTTCTATGATTATTTTTTTAAGCTTCATTTCCTAAATGGAAACATATAGTTTAAGGAGGTCTGAGAAGACCCTTTTCTTTGCCTTGAAAGCCTTGCTTTCAAGACTATTTTCTGTGAACTTATAAGTCTAGATTAAAACTCATAGCTGAACATTGAAGGCTGCCTTTCCTTTCTTTGGAGCAGTAATCCAGCATAGAGATGATCTGAATCCCCAAATCTGTTGACATTTCACCACCTTTCATAGCTTTTAAAAATTATTGCCTTCAAATAGCACTTCACTTTTCTCTAAGTTGTCACACACATTTACTTTGATAGAACAATTTTCTCATTCCTTTCCATACATTTTGTTAATGACATTTACTTAGTTGTACAAATTATTTTATATTTGTACCTCACCAAATCTCAAGATTGTTAGCAGAAGCATGCTTAACACTGACACAAACATACTGAAGTCACTCAGTAAATGTTTAAAGAAACCACTGTGAGCTGCTCAAAATGATAGAGTGCAGTTTTGTTCCCTCGTGTTCTCCCAGGGCATAGCTCTCTGCGCTTACATGATTGACAGACTTATGCAGAAATACATGAGCTCTGTTTACATTCAGTGCAATGAATGCATCAGGATTAGCTTGCTTTGTAAGAACATGGACTTTTAAGAGAGTCAATCAAGTAGCCTGACTATGGGATGATCAACTGTACATCCCCATTCTATTTTGGATTCTCCCTCTACCTGGGGTCTGCATGCTTGCCTGTATATCTGCCTGATGGACTTAGCCCATCTCATGGTCTCACTCTGGGGAATTGCTTCCCAGTACAGTGTGATCTCCTTGGGGATTTCAATTGCTTTTGAATTAGTTATAGGCTCAGAAATGAGGAACTCCCATTATTACAATGCAGGTTTTAAAATGACTCCATTTCAAGTTGCCAGCCAGCTAGGCAGCATTAACCCATTGTCAGATAATTCTATATGGTCACGAAGAGGATTGACTTCTCAAAAAGCAAAACAGAAAAGAACAAATATGTTCAAGGAGTGAAGGAAATGACCTTTGAAATGCCTTCCAGGTATGAAAGCCATGCCTTGTCTGTTTTGCCATTTATGAAATGGATGCAAGACTTCTGATTTCTCTTTTTAAAAGTGAGTTGGGGAGTAGTCAGTGACTATGCTACGTAAAGCTATTCACTGAGCATAGTATTCCACTGGATTCTCCAAATTCATGAAGTTACACCAAATTATGTACAATAAAGCTTTTACATACACAAAACGGCCTTATGCCAAATGTCAATGAACTGTGTCTGGAATAAATGGCAATTAAGGAATTGTTTCTGGCATATTCTCTTTTCACTTGTCTTAAAAATAGACAAGAAAAAAAAGGACGAGAGAGAGAGCAGAAAGACTGGAGAAAAATATACCATAAATATCAAAATGTTAACTGTGTCTTACATGGTGATTTTTATTTTTTATTTTTGGCTTTTTCCATATTTTGAAAATATTCTAGGATACATATTTTTAATCAAGCCAAATGCTTTTAATTAAAAATACAGATGAAATCAAAGAATACCACAAAACATATAGCTATAAAACAATAATAAAGATAATAGCTGTCTTCCTTTGGCTACCCCAAGAGTTGACTCTGAGACTAGGTACAAGTAGTTTATTTGGGAATTAAATCTAGGAAGTGCAAATAGGAAAAGTAACAAAATGAGAGAGAAGGGAAGAAAGCCAATACAAGTGTATGAATTTACACCCATGTACATTCGTATACCCATGTACCTCCATGGGAAACGGGTTTATTTCTGGGAACCCCTTGAAGATGGTGTAGAACACACCATAGAGTTGTCCCATCCTAGGTCAGGAAGATGGGGTCTTTGCCCAGCAAATAAACAGGAAGAGCACTGCTGGCTTTCTCTATGTACAGACCAAGCCTGGTCCTGTAGCCAGAAAAGTCCTTAGGCAAAAACTGAATTTCAGGTGTTTGTGGTATGAATAACATTGAGTACCAAAAGAACATGAGCCAGGCATTGATAAAAATCTGCTGTGCCAATGAATCTATTGCTAAAATCCAGGAGAAGATTTAGTCAACTACAGAACTGTGACACCAACTTGAGAATCACAGCTAGCAGGCAGCCCACCTTGACCTACTTACAACACAGAAAATCTCATGACTGAAATAAAGTAGAAGCCTTGACCTTGTGCTTTTGCTTGACTCCTGTGTTGTGTGTTACATGACTCTTTAATGTGGCCACACCCAGGTATTCGGTAGTACTATCAATTACACTGGTTTGTATTAAACAACTTCTGAAAGACAATAGAAACACAGAGGAAATGGCCTCAGAGTTCAACTTTGGAAACTGGGAGACTGCCTTAGCTTAGATGTCTAATCGTCAAGGCTAAAAATCTTGATTTTACCATCTCCTACTTGACTCCAAGTTTTTTCATTTCAGTAAATAGCCTTAAATCCCTCCTCTCAGTTACTTAAGCCCAAATATAGTCAATATTCTTGCTTCCTCTAGTGTCTTCAACTTTCTTTTTTTTTTTTCTGAGACGGAGTTTCACTCTTGTTACCCAGGCTGGAGTGCAATGGCGCGATCTCGGCTCACTGCGACCTCCGCCTCCTGGGTTCAGGCAATTCTCCTGCCTCAGCCTCCTGAGTAGCTGGGATTACAGGCAC
>NW_016107333.1:1534191-1608293 GCF_001604975.1 Cebus imitator
TTTGTAGTAGAGACAAGGTTTTCACCATGTTGGCCAGGCTGGTCTCTAACTCCTGACCTCAGGTGATCCGCTCACTTCAGCCTCCCAAAGTGCTGGGATTACAGGTGTGAGCCACTGTGTCCAGCAGATTCCTTCTTATTTATTTGGCTTTGTCTCCCACCATCCTCCATACTCCAGCCACACGGGCCTTCTCCCTGATCCTTGAATATATAAATATATATAAATGTCCTCTTTAGGACATTTACACTTTTGTTCCCTGCAGTTGGTCAGTTCTTTCCCCAGATTTTCACATGGTGCCTCCTTCTAATCATTCAAATCTCATTTCAGCAGCTATATCATTGGTCTTTTCTTCAGTATAACCTCCTTGAAATTAGTTCATTTGCAGCTAACACTTTGGCTTGATATATAATATCCTTAGCACTCAGGGAAATGCTTGGCTCCTGGAAGGCTCTCAACAACTAGTTGCTGGTGGATAAATTTAGGATGTTAACCTATAAATTGCCAGACAGGGAAGGAGACTCAGGGTGGAGGTCCATGCTGGCAGGCTATTTTTCCATTGGTTCCATTGGTCCAGAGTATTGAAAAATCAGGCAGTGGAGAGTAGGAAAACATCACGCATAATCCAGAAGAGGCATATGGTTTTGGTGCTTGTTAGGCCTTTAGAACTGGACTAAAGCTCTTTTGCTATGGAAATAAGAGTTTGATTTTTTTCACAAACAAGGAGACTTTGGGCAGGTCCAGAGCTGAGTTGTAGTTCTGATAGTTACAAAATGTGGTTGTGAATTGTTCTTTTCTTTTTCTTCTTCAGTGATAATAAACTAGAAAAGCAATCAAGCAAACAATTCACACACACACACACACACACACACACACATTTATTTATTTATATTTATATGTGTGTGTGTGTGTGTTTTTAAAATTTTGGGAAATGATAGACTATAGGAAATGTTGTGGTTTCTTTCATAGAATATAAAGAAATATTGATGCTGTTAAATAAAAGTGGAGAGCATTAAAAAGTAAACTATGCTGAGACCAAAAAAAAAACAGGAAGAAAGACAAAAAGAAGTTCATTTAAAAAATGCTAAGAATGTTTATGAAAAAAATTCATCTTATAGTCAAAATTATCAGGAGAGGTAGTGAAAATATAATCAACATACAAAAAATATAAAAAATATATCCCTAAGAGTAATTAAAAATATGAAGAAAAAGACAAATTGATAAATTGGCTCAGAGGTCAGCAATTACAGCCCTCAGGACTGACTCCCACCTGTTTTTATAAATAAAGTCTTAATAGAACACCATCACAGTGGTTGCTTTAAGTATCATCTGTGGCTGATACAAGCTACACTGGTAAATGTAATGGTTATAACAGACACTATATGATCCACAAAGCCTAAACTGTTTACTCTCTGGTTCTTTAGAGAAAAAGGTTTTGGCCACTGAACCATGTAGAAGAAAATAGTTATGGTGGTAAGAGAATAAAGATTCAATTTCCCAATGTTTGATATTTTTGGCAAAAGAAATAATAACAAATGTACTAACGAGATTTATTATAGAAAGAAGGAACACGTTCCTTACTGGGCAAAGACTTACATATAAGACAGAATTGAACATACATATAAAATCATTTAAACTGTCTATGAACATATGAAAATAATGTTATAACAGTAATCTGAGACAATACTTAAACTATGCTAAATAAAAGCTCTTTATAACTAAAAGAGACATGGGAACACACTACAATTATCTTGTTTTATAGATATAGTAACTATTCATTTCTGGTGCCTTCTTTCTCTGTCTAATGTCCCAGTTTGGATGATAAGTTTATATGATTACTCCATTCATAGAGGTTATCACTAATTAATGGACAAAACCAACTTTAGTAATATGATAAGTTGTATTTTAGCTAGGGTTTTTGGATAAATATTAATGAAAGACAATATTTTGATCAATGAAAGGGGAAAAATACCTTCACAATTAACTAATTAGATGAAGGTAAACAAAGTACAGTTTGTATAAATTTAAAAAAGCAGAAAAAAGAGGAAGCTATCAGGAATAAAATAAGACACAGAAATATGATTAACATTTTGATACAACAATAAATGTAAACATTTAAAACACCACTTTGTAGAGAATCAAGTCTCTTGGTTGTATTAAAAATAATCTTCATTTATATGTTTCTTTGAAAAAAAAAAAAAAAAAAAAAAAAAAAAAAAAAAAAAAAAAAAAAAAGGACAGAGAGAAAAAAAATAGGCTATGGAACAATTGAGGAGGAAAATATGAAAGAACAGCAAAAAATGAACAACAAATTAATTTCAGACAAATTAAGGTCCAAGTCGAAATGCAGTGAATAAGGAAGGGAATCATTTTACAATGATAAAATAAAGAACCTGGTAGCATAATACATATCTAGAACCCATATATGCAGACATTAGCAAAAAAACAGACCATGTAAGCAAAAATAAAGTAAGGCAGTAATGATTGTCATGATACAGCACATGTGAATATGATTATTTAACTCTCTCCGTATAGAATTTTTAATATATCACATAGAATGCCTCTTTTCAAACACAATAATTATTCAATATTATATCAAAATACATGCCTCTAAATTTCTCACAGAAGAAATTTTATATGCTATTTTCGGATTATAATGCACTAACAATTGAAATTAATTGTTTGAATTTAAACATATCTTCCCATCTACCAACTCTTCAAAATAATTGGGAAGTTAAATAAGAAAAAACAACCATATGTTGCAGAAATTTCAGTGCATAGTCATAAAATTGAAGTGAAAACTATTTACAAAATAAGAAAGAATACAATGTTTTATAGGTTATGAGATACAGTTAAATCTCTTTTGAGGGACGAATTCCATATTTGAATCAAATGATAATTCTACTTAACAATTATAGAATGGAATACAATGTAGCAAATAAAAACAAGGAATGAGAGCTCTATATACAAACATAGAAAGGTCTTTAATACATATTTTAAATGGCAAACACAATAAGGTTTACCATAATATATTTCACATGATGGCTGTTAAGTTAAAATACAATAAAATCATATATGTCTAGAATTTTTTAAAGTGGTGATTTGGAAAGGTACACACTAAATTGGAAACAGTGTTTACCTTTAGGGAGAGAAAGAAGGGAAAACAGCCATAAAGTGGGACTTTTGCTCTTTGGGAATTTTTACAATTAGAATAAGTTCACATCCTACCACAAGGCATATACAAAAATTCTCATGCCAGATTTGCTCATAAGAACCAAAACCTAGAAATAACCCAAATGTCCAGAAACAGTAGAATGTGTGGATACATTGTGGTATATGCATACAATGGAATACCATCTAGCAAAGACCATCATAAATGCAACAACATGGCTTAATCTATCAGACATGATTTTGAATAAAAGAAAATGCAAAAAGGTATTTACAATGTGATTTTATTCATGGACAGTTTAAAGACAGATGAATCTGATGAATGATGCTATAGGTCAGCGTAGTGGTTATCTTTGGAAATTAGAAAGGTATACTCCAAATCATAGACCAATTGGGTGAAAGCTCATGGAAGCCTTCTGGAGTGCTGAAAAGTTCGACTTGATTTATGTGATAGTTGCGTGCATACCCACATAAGTATTCATTGAGTCATACACTTAAGATTTGTGTACTCTATAAGTTATATCTCCATAAAGAATACACTCCAGCAGTTTGGGAGGCTGAGGTGGGTGGATCACGAGGTCAGGAGATCAAGACCATCCTGGTCAACATGGTGAAACCCTGTCTCTACTAAAAATACAAAAAAAATTAGCTGGGCATGGTGGCGCGTGCCTGTAATCCCAGCTACTCAGGAGGCTGAGGCAGGAGAATTGCCTGAACCCAGGAGGCGGAGGTTGCGGTGAGCCGAGATCGCACCATTGCACTCCAGCCTGGGTAACAAGAGCGAAACTCCATCTCAAAAAAAAAAAAAGAAAGAATACACTCATATTATTGAATAAACTGAATAAATAAGAAGAAAATGAAAACAAAAGGATTTAAAGGCAAAATGAAAAGTTTTTCCTGAAAAATAAAGTCTACAAATATGTGCTTTTCTGTTTTGTGTAGCCCTAGATCCATTGAGTTAAAAAAAAAATCTATAAAAATCGGTTTAAATGACCATATACCCCTATTCTACCGAAAGGAAGCATAATAGAAAGAATCTTCCTAAAATCAAATGGCAGGATTACTATGATGAAAATCTATCTGAAGATAGCTATGGTATGAATAATTATAAAAGTACATATACCACAAATAGCAAATATTAGAGCACAAATTGAGATAATCAAATAATAGCGTCACAGGAATGTAAAATACCCATGTGTAAGATAGCTAAAAGCATATGTAGTATAGGAAGAAATATACTATTCAGATCGAGGCACTGAATAAAAGGATAGACTAAATTGAAATAGAGTCAAATAAAATTTTTAGAGATAAAAATTCAGGGTTTGAAATTATATCCTCAACACAATAAACAATATATTTGAAAAAAAAAGAAGAAAATTAGACAACTGGGAGATATATGTAAGCACCTCAAAGATAAAATAAAGCTATTTAAAACAACTGAGGATAAGGAGGTTGTTCATAAAGGAAAGAATTATACTGACAGCAAACTTTTTAACAGCAATCATAAATTCCAAAACATTGTCTTATAGTACCCTCAATGGGATGAGAGAAAATTACCATCATCCCAGAATCTTATATCCAGCTGAAGTAACATTTTGGTATGATGGTGAATTATGGATATTATCATAGAAACAAAGACTGAGTGAATTTACTACTTACAGATGTTCTCTGGAAGAGATACTAAAGATTACATTTCAGGAAAAATAAGAATTGAATCCATAATGAAAGAGGACCAGAAGCAGGATTGGTAATCATTGACATTAGTAAACATTTATTTATTTATTTATTTATTTTAAGTTAATTTGCTTTTTATTGAGACAGGGTCTTACTCTGTCACCCAGGCTGGAGTACAGTGATACCGTCTTGGCTCATGCAACCTCTGCCTCCAGGGCTCAAGTGATCCTCTCACCTCAGCCTCCCAAGTAGCTAGGACCACAGGGGTGTGCATCCATGCCCAGCTAAGTTTTGTATTTTGTAGAGATGGGGTTTCACCATGTTGCTCAAGTTGGTCTTGAACTCCTGGGCTCAAGCAATCCACCTGCCTTGTCCTCCCAAAGTGCTGGGATTATAGGCATGAGCCTCCATGCCCAGTCTATGTTAATTAACTTATAACTAGATCTATAGAAGCACTAATAGTATAAAACAAAAATAACAATGACTACATTGAGTTCTACAAATAGCAGGTGAAATAGAATGGGACATTTGGAGCTGGAGGATTCCAAGGTTTCAAATTGTTTTGGATAAGTGTTGAGATACTAATTGCTTACTGTATCATTCCTAAGCCACTTGTCCATATGAAATATTTGAAGGATCCATTCAAAATTAGTAAAAGAAATTACTTTTCCAAAGCAATCAGAGGGTAGGAAGACATTGAGAAAGGATAAAGAAAACCCAATGGAAGGTAAGAAGAAAGGGAAAAGGGAAGCAAAGAAAAAAACATAGTAAATGCAACAAAATAAAATTATAGAAATAAATGGATATATGAGTCACCATAATAAATATAGCAGATAAACTTGTTAGAATGGAGAATCACAAATTGAATTAAAAATTACAAAATTCAGCTAATTGTTGTTTATAAGAAAAACTCCGAAAATATGATATAGAAAACTTGAAAGTGAAGGCAAATAAAAATAGTGTTAATATGTTAATACAGAAAAAAAGTATATTTCAAGACAAAATGCATTTTATGAATAAATGGAGTAATACCAAAGATAAAAGTAGAAAACAATGGTATTTAAAAATTTGCTTTTGAGAGCAAATTGGAAATATGTAGTAATTTCGAACATGCATATATACTTGTAATTTCACTTTGAGATATATTTTGTCGAGAAGCTATTGTATATGTCCTGAGTAAATATAAGGATATTCTCTGCAACATTTGCATTCTAATATTTAAGAAGGAGAAACACATCCTTTATTAGTGGTAGAATAGAGAAGTTGTGGTTTGTATATGCATTGAAATTCTGTAAAACAATTAAATAATATTGCAAATCTCAAAAATATGACATTGAGTGGAAAAAAGAAGTTGCAGTAGATTACTGTGTTGGTTTTACCAAAAACTTGGTGGCTTAAAATAACACACATTTATTATATCACAGTTTCTGTAGGTGAGAAATCTTGGCATAGCTTAACTGGACTCTGTGCTTCAGCATCTTACCAAGTTACATTCCAGGTGACAGCCAAGGTTGTGGTCTCATCAGAGGCACCACTGGGGAAGGAATTACTTCAAATATCCCTCAGTCTGTTGGGATAATTATGGTCTTATGGCTGCACAACTATACCTGACATGCACAGCCATGCTCTAGTTTCTTTCAAGAAATCTTCTGCAGCTCCTAGAGGTCACTCAAAGTTCCTTGCCATGTGAATTTTTCTAATATGACTGCTTCCTTCATGGCATATTGCTTCTTCAAAATTGGCAAAGGAGAAAGAGACTCTAGCAAGATGAAGATACATGCTTAACATAATCACATGAACAAATCACATACATAGCATCACTTTTGCCTCATGACATGGATGAGAAGAAAATTAGAGGTCTTGCTCACACTCAAGGGGATTACACAAATGTATTAATACTAGAAAGTCTTGATCATGGAAATTAAAGTCTGTCCCTCATAATTACATATATCATTTATATAAATGTGTCAAAACATAAAAATAAATCCAGTAACTCATTTGAATTTCTAGGATATGCTGAGTGAAAAAAAATTTCAAAAGGTGTATAATGTATTATCCCATATATAAAACATTCCTATGATGATAACATTACAGAAACATAGAAGAGATTAATGGCTTCCAAGATTCAGGTACAAAGGGAGGCCAAAGGAGGGGGACAGAGGTGAGTGTGAGTATCAAAGAACAACAAGAAGTATACAGAACTATTCTATATCTTGACTGTATCAACGTCAATAACCTGGTTGTGAACACTGCACTGTGATTTTGCAAGATGTTAACATTAAAATTCTGGAGAAAACTGGGTAAACGTTACCAGGATTTCTCTGTATCATTTCTTAAAACTGCATGTGATCTACAATCATACAAAAAATGTTTAATCAAAAGCAAAAAAGAAAGTAGAAGGAATTTCACAAACTAAAGCCCAAAAAGCAGAGTATCAATTCTGAATGGTAAACAGAAAGCTGTAAGACAATAATAGATGAAGGAAAAAAACTGGCCAAGATCTGGTTGACATAAGGAAACTAATTTTCAAGGAGATAATTAAAATCATTATTGGAGGGAGTAGAGGGTAGAATTTCTCTGCAGAAAATGAAGTCAGTAACTTGAGGGGCAAGGTTGAGGGACTTTCAAAATATAGAAGAAAGGAACAAACATTGAATGACTTAATGAGTACACGTCAGTCATTAGTCTTCTGTTTAAATTACCTTACATAGAAAACTTGCGAATACAAATACAAGTATTGTGTCATATGTATAGACATATATGCATAATATGAGATGCATATTCTCTGACTGCTTTTCAAAGAAGACATGAATACTATTCTATAAGGTAATATACAGTTATTAAAATGTATTTTCTTTGAATTACTACCATTAGTTATTTTAATCTTTTATTTTATGTTTTTAGATATGTAATTTTCTATCATGAGTATGAATTCTAGATGCAAAATAATGAATGATTAAAATCAGTATAATTTTGTGCATATTGCCACATCTGCAATTATGTAAAAATATATACAACCAAAAAAACTGGAAGGAAGTATTGTATAACAAATGTAACAGTGATTCTGCCTGGGGGATTGGGTTTTAGTTGTTTTTAATTTCTCCACATAATACTGTATAGTTTCCAGATTTTATACAGTGATCAGATGTTCATTTTATAATCATACAAATAAACTTAAAATTAGTATATAAAATTTTATAGGTACTATATGACAGCAAATATATAAAAATGTACACTGCAAATTGATGGGGAGGAATACAACAGAAGTTCAGAATATTAGAGACAACTTTCTAAATTCTTTTAGGTTTCATATACTTTTAAAACTTGCATCATGAGCATTTATTATTTTGGTAATGGAAATACCCGTAAAGAAAATGAAAGTTTTTAATTAACTGATTTAAGCGTGGAGAAATATTTTCTAAGCATAAAACAATAAAAAAAATTTTTGAAAAGAAGGAGCCATCCAAATAGCCAATTACAGATTGGTGCAAAAGTAATTGAGGTTTTTGCCAATGAAAGTAGTGGTAAAACCACAATTACTTTTGCACCAACCTAATAAAACATGGAAACATATTTCACCCCCCTAAATGCAATTTCCAAACTGATTTTTTTTTTGGACATGTGCATTCATTTTCTTCTTTTCTATTATATTTAAGTCAAATTTTAGATGATATTCTCATGATGGAATATTACGCATTTGTTAAGGATCCTATTTGAGAAAATATGCAGTAAAATGGGAAAATATAATCTTTGGAAAAAAGAAAAAGTATTGTGTTTGCATTTTCTTTTGAATTTATCTAAACATATATTTTTATGAATGAAGAAAACAAACCAAAATGTTCACCATAGTTATATTTTAGGGTTGGGATTTCAGGAGACTTTAATTTTCTTTCTAAATGCCTATATTTTCCAAATATCTAAAATTAAACCATAAAATAATTAGATGAAATAATAGATATATTAAAACGATATCAAGAGCCAACATATATAAATTTAAAAGATTATGTTCTTGGCACTGCAATTTCACTAACGTAGAGTTCTCTAGAACGTCTTATAAGATTCACTCATTCAACAATTACTTATTGAATTCCTACCATCTGTCAAGGACTATAATAGGTGTCTGGAATAATACAGGAAATCCTGTATGTTATGAACAAATTGAAGATCTTTCCCCCATGCAGCTTACCTTCAAAGGTGGAATTTGGAAAACCATCTACTTCAAGCCCCACTTGTGCATAGTTATTGAAGACCCAGCCGAGGCCAAGCACTAGGCTAGTGCAGGGCATCAAAGGGAGCAAGACTGACACAGTCCCCATCCTCATTGAATCTGAGTGCAAAAGAATGTTTCTGAAAGCATGGTTCAGTATGCCAGAAAGACTGTCCTTATGGTTATACTGTGAAGTTCAGGAACCTGCATTTCAATGGTTCTTCAGATGATTTGGATGCACAATGCAGTTTGAGAACCACTGTGCTAGTACAGCTTCAATGTCAAAAAGATGGATAATGCACTGCCCAGAAGTTTCAGAGAGTGTATTAGTTTGCTAAGTCTGCCCTAATAGAATACCACAGATTGGGTGGCTTAAATAATTTACTTCCTCATAGTTCTAGAGGCAGGGTTGGTTTCCTCGGAGGCTTCTCTCATTGGCTTGCAGATGGCGGCTCCCTCGCTGCCTCTTCTCATGGTCAACCCTCTGTGCATGCTCACTCTTAGTGTCTGTTTCTCGTCTTATAAAGACATCAGTCTTATTGGACTAGGGCTCCAACCTAAAATTCTCATTTTAACTTAATCACTTCTTTAAAAACCTTATCCTCTTACATGGTTACATTCTGTATACTGCGGGATCAGGACTTCAGTATATGAAATATAGGGGGGACCACACTCTGTTCTTTAATCATCTTTAGGGACCTCTCATATTCTTGTCCGCTGTCTGTTTGCATACCTCCAGCGATGAGGAATGCAACTGTCTGTAGGCAGAAGGAATCTAAATCTGTCTCTGAGTAGAAGACCACAAGGCCCAGACATTTCCAGCGGAACGTGGCTGAGACCTTCAGCCCTCTCTCTTCCCTTTCTAAGGTGCCTGTGACATTTTTCTTTCTCAAAAGGGATTTCTTACCTTCATTATTATTATTATTTTGTATTTTAACTGACCAAACAGAAAACTTCCTGGTCCCTTTGGGGAGGAATGACAAAGGCAGTTTTCTTAAATCAGAACAACTCAAAAAACTCCTTTCTCTGGCAGCCAGATTTTCACTTCTGGGTCACATGTCACTTCTAATTGTGGGCATGATGCTCCAGTTCCCCTTGGGCCTAAATTTCATCTGAGTAAATTCTCTCCTTCAACAGCTGCAGAACTATGTCAGGGAGAGTGATCTTCAGGCATACACTTCTGCAGAAGAGAGCAGCTGAGCCTGGCATGAACCCCCGGAGTCAGTCATCTCCCATAGACCTGTTATCGACTCTGACATGGCCTCCCTCAGCCAGACACTAGCAAACAGAGACCAATGGGTATAAGAGAAGGAGCTGGAGTCCTGGGGATGGGGTTTTATTTTCATTTTTAAATAATGGTGAGTGTTTCAAAGAGAGAAAATGCTGAAATGGCTGGGGTAATGAAAAATATCCTGAGTAGAATTCTCTCTGGTTGTATCCAGTTTGGCCAAATGTTTTTTGGGGATCTGGTGATAGATGAATTGATTCCCTAGAAAGCCTCAAAGGTAATTTACACACCCTAAGAAAGGTCTAAAATATCCTCAGGGAACCTCAGACTCCTTTCTAGTGTGCAGCCCTTGATAGTTATGTGAACCAGAAGCTCCTTTTTACCTCAGCATTTTGTTATGAAAAATTTCTAATACAGAAAAATTGAAAGGAATTTACAGTGAAGACTTATATACTCACCACCTGGATTCTACCATTAACATTTTACTATACCTGCTTTATCTTGTATCAGTGTATCTCTCTGACCAGTCATCAATCCATTTTAATTTTTGGATGCATTTGAAGGCAAATTGCAGACATCATTACATTGCCTCTAAATACTACTGCATGTAGACAGAGTTCAGTATTTATTTACTTTTTTTCCTCTTAAGAGGTAAAATCTGCTTCCAATGAAACACATGAATCTCATGTGCGTTTATTGATTCCTGGCAAATGCATACATCTATCCAACCTAAATTGCTATCAATATAGAACAATGTCATCACCCAGAAAGTTCTCTCATGCCCCTTTCCAGTCAATTTCCATTACCTTCCATTTCCCAGAAAAACTTTGTTTTTAAGTTTTTGTACCCCACATTAGTTTTGTATGTTCAGATGTTCACAAAACTGGAGTGGTATATTATGTACTCTTGCATGTTTTCTATTGCTCAGCACAGTATTTTTGAAGTTTATCCATCATGTGCATACTACATCAGTAGTTTGTTCCTTCTTATTGCTAGGTAGAATTCCATTGGGTTAATATACCAGTTTGTTTGTCCATTTTTTAATTGTGGATAAATTGGCTTTTTTAAGCTGTGGCAAATATGAATAAAGTGACTATGACTACTCTTTTTTCTTTGAGATGGAGTCTCACTCTGTCACCAGGCTGGAGTGCAGTGGTGTGATCTAGGCTCACTGCAACCTCTCTCACCTGGGTTCAAGCGATTCTCCTGCCTCAGCCTCCTGAGTAGCTGGGACTACAGGTGTTTGCCACCATGCCTAGCTAACTTTTTGTATTTTTAGTACAGATGGGGTTTCACCATGTTGGACAGGATTGTCTCTATCTCCTGACCTCATGATCCACCCACCTTGGCCTGCCAAAGTGCTGGGACTACAGGCATGATCCACCGTGCCCTGCCCACTATGACCAATCTTATACAAGTATAAGAGCAACTTTTTCCCTCTCCATATGCACAACATAATATTTTCAACCATATCATCCATCTGTCCATCCATTCGTTCTCCCTCTCTTCCATCCAAACATCCATTGTTTATTCATTGCATACCAGGCACTGTTCTACCACTGGCAATACAAAGTCAGAAAATACATCCATGTTCTTTAAAGAATCTACTGGAAGAACTCTGCAGATAAACAGACAATTATGGAATCATGGAATTAGAGCTAAAATGGAGACTTGTAGAGAAAGAAGCAGCTAACCAGGTGGAGGAGAATTAGACAAGACTTCCAGATAGGTCAAGACTGAGGGAGAGAAACAGACTACAGGATCTCCAATAACATTACATGGAAATTTTAGTAATGAGTGTTGTGATGCTCTGTCTTCAATAAAAGTCTTAGCCCTCACCATTATTTCAATGGAGGTGATTTCACAAGTAGCCTTAGTGAATTAATTTGCTCCTTGAAATCAATTCTCCTAGACCTTACAATCTTTATTTGCATACCTCCTGCAGGTCTGTCTCAAATTTTCATCTCACTTGACTTGAAACTTTCAGAGGAAAGAGTAGTTTGCATTAGGAGGTTATTTTATTCTCAAGTTTATAGAGTTCTTCTGGAAAGCTCTGTGGAGCTGACTCATAGAATTAGCCAGGTTTCTTAAGTGCAACAATTCCAGAATGTACTCATTCTGAAATATAGGTTTCATTTTAGTCACTGATAGGGTTTCCATATAACATACAGGACACCGAGGTAAATTTAAATTTCAAAAATGTTTTTTTAGTATAATTATTTCTCAAATATCGCATGGGGCATAAGTGTGTTCTAAATACTGGATGTGATATATTTATATTAAAAATGATTAGTTGATTAGTTATTTCACTGAAATTCAAATTTAATTGGGCATCCTGTATTTTTATTTGCTACATCTGACAAGCCTAGTCATTGGGGAAAGAGGCTTTCTGCCCAAGTGAATTCTACCCATGATAAAAACCAATCCCATAAAAGACCAAAATATTATCATGGAGAAAATTTTCAATTGTACTGTACATCTCCAAGTCTTTTAATTAGAATATACAGGCCTAACATAAATTTCTTGATCACCTGAAGTCATTAGTATTAACATCAATTTTTGCGATATGTGATGTCCTCTAAGGTACTTGGGGTATTATGGGCTGCCTGTCTGTATGCCCCAGACATTTGTGACTTTGGAATTTTGAATCTGACTTTTTAAAATCGTAGTTTTAAATTATAAGGCTATCAGTTAAACCTGCTTGTGGCAATCAATATTTATTTTCCCAGAACCTAGAAACACTAAACTTCACTCCTGTCTAAACTGATGTTAAAAAAAAAAAAAAGATCTGAGTCTTGCTTAAAATATGTAGGTTTATGTATGATTAAAATATAGAGGTTTATGTAAACCTCTATAGCTTCAGAATTTTATAAAATAATACTTATAATTAGTCATTAGAAACACATATCTTTAAAGATATGTCTTTAAAGGGCTTTAAAGGGTTAGAGGGTGATTAGAAACTGAAGGTTAGGCCAGGCGCAGTGGCTCACGCCTGTAATCCCAGCTCTTTGGGAGGCCAAGGTGGGTGGATCACCTGAGGTGGAGAGTTCAAGACCAGCCTGACCAATGTGGAGAAGCCCCTTCTCTACTAAAAATGCAAAATTAGCTGGGCGTGGTGGCACATGCCTGTAATACCAGCCACTCTGAAGGCTAAGGCAGGAGAATTGCTTGAACTGGAGAGGCAGAGGTTGTGGTGAGTTGAGATTGTGCCATTGCACTAAAGGCTGGGCAACAAAAGCAAAACTCCATCTCAAAACAAACAAAAAAAGAAACAAAAAAACTGAAAGTTGCCATCGGAATATTTTATATTCTCCAAACAGTACATTCATTCAACTTATATAATTGCATAAATCCACTAAGTAGATTTCTACCTGGCTTCATGTAATCATGCTAAGCATGGTTAGCTTCAACATTTAAAGTGTTATTTAAATGTTGAAAGCACAGTTCTCCCTCATCTAGATCTTTCTTGAGTGCGTTCTCAGGATACACATTAGATCTAAACTTCTATACATTTATTTTGATCTCCTTTCAACCAAACAGAGAAAGAACATTTTTTTTTAGCTAAATATTTCAAGATGAGGATGCAGCTTCTAGCTGAGCTGAGCCTAATCCTCAGCAGTACACGATCTCTTTCTCTGGGAATCTTTGTGCTAAAGAGTAAGTCCTCATGACATTTGCCAGGGCACACAGAAGTTGCTGCTGGCAGATATTCATAGAAGTTGGGGTTAACATTCTTGCATCAAAATTCTTGAAAACGTATCTAGTAGATTACCCAAAGGATATATCCTGCTATAAACATCTGCCAAAGTCTATTACCTGTAAAGATGCTGCTTTCTGTAAAGGAAATATCCTCACTATTTCAGGGATAACTCAGACCCGTGTATGAATCAGGGAAGAACCATAATTACACCACGGGATTGTGCATAATGATCAGTCTAGCTCCATCAGATTGGATTATTGCTGACTCTTGACCTGGATTCCTGACTTGGGACAACCATATTTACCTGCCATGCTATTTCTGGGCAATGAATTATCCATCTTTTTTTTTTTTTGACATAAAAGCTCTGTTAGCATAGTGGTTCTCAAATGGCAATGTGTATCTAAGTCACCTGGAGAGCTGTTGAAAATGTGGGTTCTTGGGCCTCACACTGTAATGATAAAGCCAGACTCTCTGGCATGTTGAGCCATGCTTTTAGAAACATTCTTCTCTATCTAAGTTCCCGGAGGATGGGAACTGCATCAGTCTTGCCCCTTTTAACCCCCTGCATTAGCCTAGTGCTTGCTTGGCTCAGGGTAGGCCTTCAACAAATATTTGGTCAATGAAGAAATCAAGAAAGGCTAAAAAAATGGTAGATGGCAGAGTAGCCCCAGTGAGTAGTTTAAGAAGAAGTTTAGGTGAAGGCATTCCTATTAACATGAGGGATCAGTTGAAGACAGTTTTTCTGAAGCTTGTTTTTTTCTTTTGAATTTTTAATAAATATCACTTTTTGTGTTAAAGTATAAAATGTACCATGCCAGGATGTAAAATATGGTTTCACTGCAATACATTATCCTCTCTCACTCTTCTTACCTCTCTCTCTCCCTCCCTCTCTTCCTTCCTTCCTCCCTCCCTCCTCCTTTCCTCTCTTCCTTCCTTCCCTTTTCCTTCCTTCCTTCCTTCCCTTTTCCTTCCTTCCTTCCCTTTTCCTTCCTTCCTTCCTTCCTTCCCTCCTTCCCTCCCTCCTTCCATCCTTCTTTTCTTCCTCCATTCCTTCTTTCTTAAATATAAAGAATGTTCTAGAAAAATGTTTGCTCAGTGCTCAATTTTTGAGTAGTAAGGTTTTAGACATTTTTTTCTACTTTTCCATATTACATAACTTTTTTTGTAATAAGTTCATATTATCAAAAGAAGTTAAAGTCAATAATTATTTAAACTTAAAAAAAACCATGCCTTTTGACAGGCTGGAAGTTAGAGTCAATCAACACATTTGATCTCAGAACCTACAAAGATAAGTCAGAAGACAGAGTGTAGGCATCAAGTCTAGTTGCGATGGCCTGCATCTTCTTCTTAAGAGTTCTCTGTGAAGGCCTCCAATCTATATTTTAGACCATGCCTTTATAGGTCTCAAAAGCTCCCTTCTCTGAACCCATCATCCAGGATTTGCTTGGAAATTGCCTGTGCTCGTGACTGATGGACTGTATATTTCAAGCCTTCCATGTGCACACTAATGGAGCTGTTTTCATGAGGCTCCAGCTGGTGGTGAAAGCTCCTGCATCAAAAACTAAGCCCTGGATTCACCTGAAGATCTTTAGGTCTCTGACATTGGGGTCTCTCTGGACATAAAAAAGAAAAAGGAAAGACCAGCTCATGTTTTTAAATAGGTCAAATCGTCATTTGTAGGAACTTCTCTGGGGACTTATCCCTTTTGCAGGGAATGGAGGCCAAGTGTGTAGTATTCAGGAAAGAACTAGCTCCAGTGGAATAGTCCAGCTTGTACCCCAACCAACTCCAAGACCAACTTTCCACTTCTCTTTTTGAAACCCTCTTCCACAAATATCTTAGCTCTGCCATTAGTTTTTCTGTCTGATTTCCAAACATATTTTTCTTGAAAATATGTTGTTCTTCCTGGTGCTCCCATTGAGGAACAGCCCACCATGTACTTTCAAAGCTAAATCTTCATTCCTTTCCCATGACATGCTTTTCTCTTGCTCCTTGATAAATCCTATTGTGGCATAACTAATACTGTAATCAAACGCACTTCTATACTCCTTTGAGAATACAGAAAAGTTACATTTCCTAGCTTCTTTTGCCATTTAGTGGAGCCATGAGGCTATTTCTAGCTAGTTTGATATGAATAGCAGTGATGTAAGGCAATTTTTGGCTGACTCTTAAAACCTCTTGAGAGATCTATATTCTGTGTCATTCCTCATTATGAAGATGAAGACAATCCACCGAAGATTCAGAAGAATTCTGAGGTCCTAAGGAATGGTAGAACCCCTAAATTGATGTGGATGAGGATACTAAATCACTGTGTGAGCAACAGCTACTCAGTAGAGCTGCCTGACTGTGAACACCTGAATTGGACTTTGCATAAACAGGAAATGAACTTTGTGCTTATCCATTTAGATTTAGTTACTTTTTATTCCTATAGAATAATATAGCCAACCTTAATGTTAACACTTACTCATACTTCAAAATCTACTTAAGGCATTCCTTTCTCTGTCTAGCTCTCCTGAGTACCATACACAGGTGAGGTTAACCCAAATTAATGTCTCCCTTGGAAATGTCCTTATTACAATATATCATAAACATTTTCCCACATCCCTTTCTCTTCCACTAGACTGCAAGTAGTGCAAGAGCAGGGCGTTGACTTGTTCATCTTTGTAAATTCACTGCTGATCACTGCATCTAAAACATTCCAGGCTGTCCTGTAAAAGGGTGGAACTGGTACTAGAAGAAAATCTGTTTCACCAAAACATGTGTTCTTGTATATTGCTTCTCAGATAGAGCTAGAGGGGAAAGAAGCCTAGATCCAGTGGATCTGAAGGGCAGGTTCAATTCTCAACAGCCTCCTCTGGGCAGTAAGAAGGCTTGATATCCTCATGGAAGTATTTGTATTTTTTTTCCTCTTTACAGTCTTCTGTGAGCATGATTATAGACAAATAGCCAAAGATGGCCAAAGATGAGTACAAACCCTTTGAAGGCATGGCTTATCTTTCCAGAGATATTGTCCTTCCTAGATACCACACTGGGGAAGTGACAGTGATCTTCATCTCTGTCCCAAGACCAGGCATTAAGCAGTCATGACAGAGATTCCATGCCCAGTATTTTCTGTTCAAGAACAAAATGCCTTTGGAGCAGCCCAGAAAAGATGAAAGTCCAATGCCCAGCTGCAGAGCTGGAAGGGAGCACATAGCAGTGGCCTAGGAGGATCTGTTCCGTGATGCTGCCTTTTCTAGGAAATGTATTGCGTGCTTTGCATGGCTTTCTTGGGGTGGAGGGCTCTAATGTACAAATGTGCGCACACAGCAGTTTCTGAGATGTGGGTTTTCTCTCTTTTTACGGTAACTCAAGGAAAGTCAATGCATTTAGAAACCAGAGTGGTTTTCCTCAGATGTTCAAGTTATATTTTTACTTCCCCAGTGAACTCTCAATCTCCTCATCTAATTGGTCATTAACTTGTGAAAACAAAAAAAGAGAAGGATTATCCTGAATCATTTACCATGAACTTGGACTGAGTGTAAAAAGTTGAAGATAAGTGTAACTGCTAAGAAATCAGAGAGTGGTGGAATTATCATAATATTGCTCCACACAGCTACAACGTTCATAAAATGCAAAGACTGGCTCCATCGTGCATGAAGACCACAAGCACCAATGAATATTTGCAATGAGTTCCATACAATGAGTCCCTGAAACACACTGTACACACTTATATAATCTCTTATATTCTGTTTTAGGAGAAGGATGAAAATAGTTACAGTTTATAAAGTATCTATTGTATGCTGGTTACTATTCATTCCTTAACAACTATTTACTAAGTGCTTTCCATAAACTGGCAACTATAATGTACAAAGTTGAGTAAGATTTGATTCTTGACCATAAGGAGATCACATTATTCAAACTGAAACTTGGAAAAAATTATTTTGCACTGGAGGTTGCAAGGTCAGATGACTTGAGAGTAGAAGAGGGGATGAGGGATGTTCTTGCCAAGAAATGGGATTTACCAGTAGGTTGAGGTGGGGTCCAAGAAACCCAGGGCACTAAGAAATGAAAAAAGCTTGAGACATTCTCCAGCTACTGTGTTTTCTACAGCATGTTCCACAGAATGCCAATCAGCAGGGTGCTCTGGGTACAAGTGCTCTGTGATCAAACGTGTTTGGGAAACCTTGTATATCATATTATGGAAATTTATTAAAAGACTTGCATGACACAATAAGGACTGTAAGAAATTTTGTAGGCAACAAAACGAATTACATCTCCTCTCCACCTCCCACAATCCAGGGCATTTCAGACTTATCCTACAATATATTATTTTGTCACTTAATATTTATTCATAGTTCATGAATTTGGTATTTTTGTCATCTTATTTTATAAAACACTGAAACAGTTTAACCTGGAACTTAGCACTACCTAAAAAAGGCTTTCAGTAATCAAATATGCATTTCATAATGACAATTATTATTAATCGCGTACATATTTACTTGGGGCTATAAATCATTCATTATGGACTTCTTATCACTAACTCTCAAATATATTATGTTGTGTTATGTTGTATTATAAGATATACCATAGGTGCCATATCAACTCATATGATCATATCATGTGTAATGGGATGAAAATATTTATTAACAGCTTGCCACCAACATTCCATTTAGGGAATAAAAAGATCTGGGGAAGTTTCTGGGAGAGAAGATTACACTTAAATATATAGGTCATCAGGCACCAAAGCAATTTAATCAAGGAATAGATCAATAATTTGGTTTGGAAAGAGAGAGAATGAAGAGCTATGCAGTCCTGTTCTGGGACTAGCAAGCCAAATGTTCACTAACAGGGTTTGAGAGAAGTGACTCAACAGCATGGAGATGGAAGAAGACATCAGTGTCTGCAGTCCACTGAGAAGGGGCTGAAAAGAGCCTAGTAATTATCATAGGTTACATTCTGCTGTCTAGAAGAATGGAGGTGGTGGCAGTCCTGTTTTGCTCTAGGCTAAGCCTGTTCATCCCTCTTCTGCACTTATGCTTCAGGGGCTTGATCATCAGCAGTTTCCAGAGTGACTGTATAGATGTTCAGATCTGATCACGTTAGTTCCTCCTTTAAAACCATTCAGTGGCTTCCCATTGCATGAGGAATAAAATGTACCCTCTTCCTCCTAGCTTATAAGACCCTTCATGCCCTTCTCTTCCTCAGTTCTTTTCCTTGTGCCATGCTTTCTGCCTGAAATGTTTTCCCTTTCCTACTTTCCTTCCTGGTCCAGTTGACTTCTATTAATCTTTTGTACCTCAGTTAGATGTCACTGCTCCAGTTAAGCATTTCTTGACCTCCCAGACCAAGTTGTGCTATCCATTCTCATTCCATCCTCTCTGTTCTCTTCCTGGTGTTTAATTCTCAAAGGAGAACTCACCCTGCACTGGCATATAGTATGAAAAATCTTGGAGGGAGCCCTTCACCCTGAAAGGGGATGAAGGTGTTCATAACATCCACCAAGATGGCCTTTCTCCCACATTGGAAGAGGGAGTCAACATGTTGGACAAAAACCAGGTATATTGTCAGTCTTTAGAGGTAATTAAAAACTGATATGATTCTCAAAGCCAGTCTTCAAACTGGGGTATATAGTCCCTGAAGATTTATAAGTATTTTCTGAGAGCTACATAAAGAAATTTGGTTTTGGATTATCAACTTCCATATGAACTTTTCTCAAATTGTGCTGATAAAAACCCTACAATTTCTCCTCATTATTTAATAATCTCCCATTTCCCATAAAAAACACAAAAGACCATATCTTTACTCATTGGGAGTCTCATTACTGTGCGTTGGACTATCATAAAAAGCTTCCAGGATGCCAAAAGGATAATTCAAAACATTAAAAAATATTTTTGAATGTTTTTCTTTCATAACTCAGTTGCAATAATGATTTGAATAACAATGTTTTAAAAAGAAGCTTCCATTTCTATGTAGCTAACTTTGTGAACAAATTTTCTGGGCATTTAATGTTCATAAAAACAAATATAAAAAGAAATAGAATCAATACTGAATCCTCTTTCTTTCATGTGATTTGTCATAATCATCTTCATTAATAGATGAATTTACAATACAATTGAATTATTTCTGCTTCATAAATATTTGTCAAAATTTGTAATGTATGTATCTTACCTTAATCCATGTTTAGTAATAATAATGATATATCCATATGGAAGAAATTCTTTTTAATACTTGAACCATATAGTCCTAGGTTTAAACAAAATTTAAAATTTAAACATCAATTTAAAAGTCAATTTATGTACATATTTTAGCAAATAGGTACAATCAATTAAAGGTTTTATTTTTTTAACTTTAATTTTAAGTTCAAGGATACATATGCAGATTTGTTTCATAGGTAAACTTGTGTCATGAGGATTTATCGTACAGATTATTTTGTCACCTAGGTATTAAGCCTATACCCATTAATTATTTTTCCTGATCCTCTCCACATGCATACGTATGCTCATTGAAGCACTATTCACAATAGCAAAGACATGGAATCAACCTAAATGCCCATCAATGATAGACTGGATAAAGAAATTGTGGTACATATGCACCATTGAATACTATCCAGCCAGAAAATAGAACAAATAAAGGTTTTCAAGCATCAAAATACATTACATGAGCTTAAAATTCTGTGAGGGATGTAAAATACCTGACTGTTACAGGAGAGCTTGCCCATGTTTAAATGGGTGATGGTAGGTATGAAATTACTATGCTTACTATTGATTACATTTTAAAGAGTAACAGTTTTGTTTAACACTTTCAACATTTGCCATATTAAAAACGATATCCTTTGCCAAGAGGCACCAAACTTTTAGAAGTTATTCTGGCAAACAAGCAAGTGGGAAGTCTAAGAATTACTGCACTCAGCTACTGCTCCTAGAAAACGGGACTGTCAGCCCAGCTCTGCTTCTTGGCAAAGCATGTCACCTAACACGTGTGGAATATGTGACACCCCAGGAGGGTGGCATATCCTACTCCCAATGCCATGCTTATCAATTGCCTCAGATCATGAACACTCTCATATTGGAGAATCTTCCTTTAGGGCTAGGGTCCTTCAGGTTCTTTCCTTAGGAAAGATTTCTCTACCCAGTCCTGGCCAGATCCAGTGAAATTCCTCTGATAAACATTCTCAGAGCCCCCACACTGTTTCCTCAGCTCACTTATTCTGTTTCATAATTATATATTAAAAAGGCCATGACAAAGTCCAGACCTGCCACTGGAATGTAAGCTCTCTGAGGACAGGGCCTTGCCTATCTTGGTTTATATATTTTTCTTTAGCACCTAGCACAGGGTTTAGAGCTTCATAGAAGCTCAGCATAGAAGTTTTCATAGAAGCTTTAGCATCTAGCACAGGGTTTAGAGCTTCATAGAAGCTCAGTGACTATTTGTTGAATGAATACATGAACTAAATAAAAAGTTCTTCATTAAAACGTAAGTACCATGAGAATAACAACACTTTCAGATTATTTTTAGGTATGTATGTATTATTCATTCATTTATTGTTTGTTTGCTTATTGTCAAGATTAATCTGAAAGATTATGCACTTATCATGTGCTGTGTATTAGCCGTGTAACTTGAACATGCAGGCAGGAAAGAGTTAAAAATTTACTCAGTGGCACTGGGAGCATTAATGGCATTCATCTTTGGATGTCACTATAGCTACAGTGGAGCTGTCTTGCTGTAGAGCCAAGGGAACACCCCTGGGAAGGTGCTGGGTTGTTGGTGACCTAGTGTAAAGGATTCTTCTATGGACAACCCAGAAAACTCTTCTGAATCTAGGAAGGCTTCAGATGACACTTTCCAGACTGACAGACATTGGGGTTGAGAGAAAACCTGGAACTGCCCCAAATTGTGCAAGTACAAATACAAAGAAGGAATAAAGATGAACTGAGAGATAGAAGCTTGTGCAGCAGCAGCAGCAGCAAATATCTATGCTTCTTGGGGTGATGCTGTCTCTATCTTTGCATAGGGAAGTTGACTAAACAAGAGGGCTCTTTGGAGCACTGATATGCAAGCAAGTCAGCTTGGGTCTCTCCAGACAGAGAAAAGTAACGTAAAACAAAACTATTCAAAAAGAACATGAAGTGAAGTGCTGGTGGCCAGAAGAAAGACATCTGAGTACAAGTGAGTGAAACTAGTGTTTGAACACTGACTCTGCAATTTCCAGCTGCGTAACTTTGACAAATGACTTAACTTCTCTGAGTCTCAGCTTCCTCATTAGTAAAATGGGATTTTGCAATACTCCCTAAATGAGAGAATGAAAGTGTTGGCTTCATAAGAGGTTTTCTGGTAAATATTTGTCAAAACTTTTTTAAGACAGAGATTTCAAGAATGAGCTTACGGCCTGGTATCTGGATATCTTGATCAGAGATTAGAGAATTGGCTAGCCAAGATGATCTTGGGATCCTACTATGTCATGGATGTGTGTGTAAATGTGTAAGTTTCTGGGTCTAGAACAAGAGTTTACAATCTTGGTACTATTGACATATATTTTGGGCTAGAAAACTTTTTGTAGTGGGTGATAAAGTGGGATGTATTGCAAGATATTTAGCAACATTCCTGGCCTCCACCTACTGGATGCCAGCAGCTCCCCCACCCCAAGCTGTGACAAT
This sequence comes from Cebus imitator, assembly GCF_001604975.1. NCBI lineage: Eukaryota > Metazoa > Chordata > Mammalia > Primates > Cebidae > Cebus > Cebus imitator. The sequence goes on from NW_016107333.1 coordinate 1,556,802, forward strand.
TTAAAATGGCTTCAGACTTTGCCAATGTCTCCTGGCGGGCAAATTGTCCCTGGATGAGAACAAGAAGTCTAGGAGATACACGCACATAGAGGAGACTCTGGGGGATGTGTATGTGTGTATGTGTGTGTGCACGCATGTGTGCGTTCGTGTGTGTGTGTGTGAAGAAATGTCTTTTTTATTAGAAGCTAATCACTCATAAATCAAGTGAAGAATAAAGCACAGATGGTTAAACTACCTTAATTCTCTCTCCTGCTTCTCTCCCAGCCCATCCACCATGTGTGCGCATTTTAACACACACTTTTACAAAACTTCCCACAAACACCTTGGGGAGAGCATTCTCTAGAGACCCATCAATTCCATGATGTGTTGTTAGCTATATCTAGCATTTCCCAGTGATGCTCATTCATTCATTCATTCATTTCATAAATTAAACATACGCAGGGGGCTTCCACTATGTGTTAGACATTATGTTAACATTGGGGACAAGACAGATAAGGACATGGAGCTTACAATCTAGTGGGAGGGGACAGAAAACAAGTAACTAATGCATAAATGAGATAAGACCTAGGAAATAACATGGGCAATGGCATAGGGAAGTAACTGAGGATGAGAAGAGCTATATCAATTCAAGTGATCAGGGAAGACTGGTGTGGTGAGGTGATGTTTAGGCTGAGGTGCTCCAAGTGAAGTTCCTGGGGAGGATGATTGTGGCACAAACTGGTTCAGGCCATTGAATATCCCAGGTTCAGAACTTAATACTATAGCTTTGTCTTGCTGCTGTCCTAAAGAGCTGCTGCTGGCTGTGAATATGTGACTACTAAGAGAAGTCATTCTCAAATTCTTAAAGAATTGGTAAAAGTTTTGGACTCTCTCAACAGAAAGGTATGAACCCATGTGCTTGGGAATACTTACAATTCCAGGGGGTTAATGACACTTTAAATGAAGTTTTTTTTTCTAGATTATTGATTTAGAACCCCAACTGCAAAGATTAGTCACAGCCTTCATGGCTGATGTGAATTCCTGGTGTGGATTTGTGGAAAGGAGCTGGGGAAGAATGGAGGATTACTTGCTACTCACTTCAGGTGGATTGGTAGTATCGTAGGTGAGATAACTGCTCCCAATGCTCCACTCTCCCTAGTAGTGGTGTCTAGCCACACCCTTGCTACAGTCTTATGGTGGGCAGAATGTACCTTCTCACTCTTGACATTGGCCTTGCGACTTTATTGGGCCACTACTGGGGCGTTGCATTTGTGCGGTTGGGCTTTCCGTCTGCGTTTCTGCCACCACCTGAAAAGAGCATACCCTAGGTGCCTGCTGCCCTTTCAGCCTGGTCTCAGGATGAGGCTGGATCCACACCCATTTGTCCTGCAACTTCAAGCAGAACCACCCAAGGGAACCAATTCTAGGTCAGATGAACACAGGCAGCCTGTACATCTATGTACATGAAATTGAAGGAGAGTGGGAAGGCACCGAGTTTGGGGCGGCTGTGTTACACAGCATCTTTGTGGCAAGAACTCCTATCACAGGTTTACATGTAACAACCATATACATCACCAGAAACATATGAAGCATCTGTGGAGTTCTGAACTTAAATGGTGCCTATAAATGGCCCAAGGGATCTCACATGAGCACAACTGTCAGATTTAAGTCATCTTCATTTCATAATGCTGGAATAATGTCTGCACTTTTTGTATTCCTTGTAAAATTTCTATTGCACAAATTACAGGATGAAAAAAATAAAGTGGGAGAGGAAAGTGTGGGGGTGAAAGAGAGATCAAAGTGGTTCTATACTGCAGAAAGTTTGGAGAGGCTAAGGCCCGAGATAAAAGCTTTGGCTACTGTGGAAAAGGGAAGAACATGCATAAAAAGGGAAATTGAACTAATATGTTTTGAGTGCCATATACCATGCTAGATGCTTTACATATGGTGCTTGACTGAATTCTGTTTAAAAACAACAAATAAACCAATAAATTCTTATATTATATCATTTTACAGATGGAAAAACTGAAGCTCAGAAAGTTTAAATAAATTTTTCTTGGTCACTCTGATGTGGAGCCTAGGTTTCAACTCTAGCTCTTGTCTTCAAAAGTCTTCTCTGCCCACGAGTTGATATCATTTCCCTATGAGAATGAGCAGCTTAGCGTTTTGTTTGGGGCAGAGTACACACCAAATTTCATGGGGCTAAGAAGGGACAGGGCGGTATAGATGTAAACTATTCTTAGAGTTGAAACCCTTGAAGGGGAAGAGAAAGATAGTGGGTGGATGGTAGTTTGAGCACATAGGCACTGAAATTCAGATTTAATTAACTGAGCATATCCAAAAATACTGAATTGTTACAGTAACTACCTTCAGATGTGACACTGAGTTACTGATTACTTTCTTTTCTATTTTGATCTATACACCTGCCTTATCCCTCAGACTTGAAGACAAGGGTCATTAACTTTTCTTAAATAGGCAATATGTGCACAGGGTAACAATCAGATAGTATAATAAGCTGTAGTGAAAAATAAGCCTCCCTTCTCCCCTGTCCCCAAGTTTCACATCTTGAGTTAACCCCTATTATCAGGTAAGGGGGATTTTAAACTTTTCACGTAAGTTTGAGAACTTAGAAGCCTTGTTACTTTAAAGAATCCACTGTACCTGTCTAAGCCTCATTCATGCGTTACCTAAACACATACTTAGTACGTGTCTATTAGGGGCCAGGACTTAGTTTTCCCGTCTGTATTGGTTTCCTATTAACACAACAAATTACTATACACTTAGTGGCTTAAAGCAACAAAAATTCATTATCTTCCAGTTCTAGAGGTCACAAGTCTGAAATGAATGGGCAGGGCTGGGTTCTGTCTGAAGCTGTAGGGGAGAACATTTCATTGCATTTTCTGAATTCTAGAAGCCACCTGCTTCCCTTGACTCCTGGTCCCCTCCTTCATCTTCAAAGCCAGCAGCAAAGCATCTTCAAATTGATCTTATTTGACCCAGACTCTCTTGACTTCCTGTTTCCCTTGTGATTAGATTGGGCCAACCTGGATAATCGAGGATAATTTCCCCATCTCAGGATTTTTAATTTAACTACATCTTCATGATCTCTTCTGCCATATAAAATAACATATTTACAGATTCCAGGAATTAGGATGTGGACAACTTTGTGAGGCCATTACTCAGTCTACCACACCATTTAAAATTGAAATAATTTATATGTCCATGCTTTGTTTTAAACGGTATCTCCTAAATAAGTCACAATCCATCCAAATTTTCTCTATTCCACTGACAACACATAGATGTGCCTTTCATGATCTTTGTCTCAGGTCAATGCAAAGCCTTTTCAACAGGCTCCCCTGACACCTAGATCACCCCTCCCATGAATTATTTACACTGCAGCCAGGTGAGCCTTTTCTAAACATCCATTTTTTTTCCATGCCATTCCCTTCTAAAAATATCTCAGTGGTACCCTACAGAGCTCAATCTGATGCAATACCTACTTTGCTTAGTTAATGAGACTTTTCTTAATGTAGCAACTTCTCCCTTGTAGTCACCCTGAACTTCTTCAAGTTCCTTAGATTCAGTCCCTAGGCTTTTGCACATGTTTTTACTCACCTTCCACATCTCAGCTTAGGTGTTACCCTCTTGGGGAAGGCATTCCTGCTTCCCAGCAGCTAGACTAGATTAGATGCCTGCCTCTGTGGCCCAACAGTAATTCTGCATCCCCTATTACAACCCTTATTGTACTGAATAGATGTTCTTGCTTACCTGTGGTGTTTAATAAATATTTGTTGCCTTAGTAACTGCACGAATAAATTAATGAATGAACCATACTGTCACTGTACAAACAGGCACTATTTTGGTCTCCACACACCCTGATATTTATTATCAACCTTGATTCTCTGAGAGCAAGGTATATTTTGGGAAGACAGTCACTGCTATAGAGGGCTGTGAGTATCAGCTTCTCATAAAAAGACGTCAATATATAGGTATCTGGCATGTATTTTTTTGGAGGGAGGTTGTGTCCCAGGGCCTTTTAACTGAGCTTTTAGATTTGAAGCCCTGCCATCCTCTCCAGACAGATCAATTAGGAAGAGCTGGAAATCATCACTAGCTGGAAGTGTAAGAGTTCAACAAGAAGTGTTTGCCACCGTAGACTTTTCTACAGATATGCTGTGTATTCACAAGGTTTTTATGGTCCGGCATTCAGAGACTGGTGTTCTCTGCACCAACATGCATTCTATCTTCCTTAACTTTCCGCTTCCATGGAATATTCCTGGTCATCCTGAAAGCAAGGTACAAGGTTTCATGAGATAAAATTTTCCAGAGAAGCGAAGAGAGTGAAACTGGGGAGTCTGGCAGGAGGACCCCTTCTTCCTGCTCCCGGACATTCCAGGGAAGGCAGTGAACCACACATGAGCTTGTTTTGCTGGAAACAGCAGGCCCAGCACAATGTGGTGCCATCTCTCTGGGGTTGGGGGGGCGGGTTGCAGCTTACAAGATTCCACTATTCTAATGCCAACCTGGCAGCCAAAATGGCAAGGCTGGCTTTACTTCCAGAAGAAATCTCTGCTTCACACAGAGGGTGGATTACAGGAAGGATATGGACGTTCAACAGTTCATATCAGGAATTCCTCAGGAGAGAGCAGACAAGGTTGTTTGTCAGCAGAACTTGCCAAATAAATAGGGCACATTTGATACAGGCTGGTAACTCACCCCAGCTCTAGGGAAAGCTATTTCCTTCCTCTCCTTATCCTAACTTCTCTGGGTCTGCCTGTTTATTAACCTATCTCATCGGCTGTGATAGCTGAGTAGGAAAAGTGACCAGACGCTTCCTTGTGCAGGCACAAGCTCATGTCTCTAGTTCCTGAGAGAGACCATCTTCCAAGATAGAGTCAGTCCACAGTCGATATTCCATTCTACTGAATCTTGTCCCAAACTACATGATCTGGCCATATATGGACAGGGAACCCCAAAGTCTGTTTTCAGAGAAAAGCAAAGTGGACTTAACTTGCTTTTTGTCTGGGGGTGGGTCTTTGTAACTAAATCCCAGCCCAACCAGTAGAGCTCTCAAGGCCTAGGGGTCTCATAGTTAATGAACCTAACAGTCACGGAGTGTATTTGTTAAGCTCTTGGGGCTTTCCCAACGCCTGTGAATCAGAGCTTCTTGGAGGTAAATCTTAAGAATTTGCATGATGCAGGGGGTTAGAGGCAGGGTGGAAGTTCATCGTGAGCACATTTGCCCTAGCATTTAAGGTTATAATGCAATATGTGGATGAATTGGTTTGACTTCAGATAGCTCTAGATAAGAATCTTGTTTCTCCTATTTACTAAACATTTGACCTTGGGAAAATTACTTCTTTCTTAGTTTCGGCTTTCTCAGTGTCAAAAGGGGGATAGTAACAGCATCTCCATATCTGGCCTGCTGTGTGAGTATAAATTGAGGTTGTTTAGGTGAAGTGCCTGACGCCTGGTGAGTGCTCCATGAATGGTACTTGGCGCTGATGGTGTGGTTTTGGGTAGCTATGTTTTTATGTGGAGGAAGAATCTCCCATTTTCTATAGGCCAAATACCCAATTTTACTCTAGGAATGAATGGGTTCCTGGAGCCTACTGGAGTATGTCCCTGTGAGATAAGTTTGAGGTAACTGACTAGAACACTGAAGTCTAAATCATGGAAGGAAAGCAGGAGGTGACAGACAGATCTGGGTTTGTATCTTGCCTCTAACTCTGGGATTTTGGGCAAAGCTTTCTATTCTTCTCTGCCTCCTTTATTTTAACAATAAAAATAATATGTGTCTTGAAAATTTGTTAGGGATATCAGGTAAAGCATCTACCTATTAAACTATTTAGGGTAACATTTTTTCATTTTTATTTTGTCCTAGCTTCATTCAGGTATTATTGGCAAATAAAAATTGTGTGTCTTTACAGTGTACAATGCAATGTTTTGATAGATGTATATGTACATTGTTAAATGGTTAAAGTTAATTAACATATCCATCATCTCACATTTTTTTGTGGCGTGAACGTTTAAAATTTACTCTTTTAGCAATTTTCAAGTATATAATAGATTATTTTCAACTATAACCACCATGCTGTTCAATAGATCTCCAGAGTGTATTTATCCTAACTAAAACTTTATACCCTTTAACAAATGTCTCTCCATTTCTGCTCCCTTGGACCTGCCTCTGAAACCACTATTCTACTGTCTCTGCTTCTATGAATGTGATGTTTTTTAGATTTACATATAAGTAAGATAATAATGTATTTGCCTTTTAAATTTTTTTATGGTAAATTCTTGTGAGTATATAGTAGGTGTATATATTTATGGGGTACATGAAGTATTTTCACACAGGCATCCAATATCTAATAATCATATCAGGGCAAATGGGGTATTCATCATCGAAATTATTTATCCTTTGTGATTCAAACAGTCCAGTTATGCTCATTTAGTTATTTAAAAATGTACAATTAAATTATTTTTTACTATAGCCACTCTGTTGTGCTAGCTAATACTAGGTCTTATTAAGCATTTCTTTTTGTATCCATTAACCATCCCCACTTACTCCTCACCCCCGCATTCTTTCCAGTTGCTGATAACCATCCTGCTACCCTGTCTCTCCATGAGTTCAATTGTTTTATTTTTTTAGCTCCCACAAATAAGCGAGAATGTGCAATGTTTGTCTTTCTGTGCTTTTTTTTTTTTTTTACTTAATATAATGAAAATTATTCCATTCATGTTATTGCAAATGACAGGATCTCATTCTTTTTTATGGCCAAATAGTACTTCATTGTGTATATGTATCACATTTCCTTTATCCATTTATCTATTGATAGACAATAGGTTGTTTCCAAATTATGACTACTGTGACTAGTGTTGCCACAAATATGTGATTGCAGATATCTCTCTGGTATACGGATTCACTTTCTTTTGGGTATATACCCAGCAGTGGGATTGCTGGATTATATGGTAGCTCTATTTTAGCTTTTTGAGGACACTCCAAACTGTTCTCCATAGTGGTTGTACTAATTTACATCCCACCAGCAGTGGGGCTTCCCTTTTCTCCACATCCTTGGCAACATTTGCTATTGTTTGTCCTCTAGATAAAAGACGTTTTAACTGGGGTGAGATGATATCTCATTGCAACTTTTATTTTCCTTTCTCTGGTGATTAATGATGTTGAGTACCTTTTCATATACCTGTTTGCCATTTGTATATCTTTTTTTAAGAAGTACCTGTTCAAATATTTTGTCCATTTCTTAATAACATGATTAATTTTTTTTTCCTATAGAGTTGTTTGAGCTCCTTTTATATTCTGGTTATTAATTCCTTGTCATATGGGTAGTATGCAAATATTTTCTCCCATTCTGCGGGTCATCTCTTCACTTTGATGATTGTATCCTTTGCTGGGCAGAAACATTTTAACTTGTGTGATCCTGTTAATCCATTTTTGCTTTCGTTGCCTGTGCCTATGGGTTATTACTCAAGAACTCTTCTTTGCCCACTCCAATACCCTGGAGATTCCCCAATGTTTACTTTCAATAGTTACGTAGTTTGAGGTCTTGGATTTAAGTCTTTAATCAATTTTTATTTGATTTCTATATATGGTGAGAGATAGGGCTCTAGTTTCATTATTCTGCATATGGATATCCAGTTTTACCAGCACCATTTATTGAAGAGACTGTTCTTTCCCCAACGTGTGTTATTAAAATTTTTGTTGAAAATGTGCTCACTGTAGATGTATTTCTGGGTTCTCTATTCTGTTAAACTGACCCATGTGCCTGTTTGTGTACTAGTACCATGGTAATTTGGATACTATAGTTCTGTAACATGAATTGAAGTCAGATAATGTTATTAATGTTATTCCTTCAGTTTTGTTCTTTTGTTTAGGATAGATTTGATTATTCTGGGTCTTTTGTGGTTTCATATAAATTAAAAACAATTTTGTTCTATTTCTGTGAAGAATATCACTGATATTTTGATAGGGTTTGCATTTAACCTGTAGATTTCTTTGGGAAGATTTATTTGTATCATTTTCAAAATTCCTCTTGCTGATTTCTAGTTTTATTCCATTGTTATCAGAGAAGATGCTTGATATTATCTCAGTGTTTTTGAATGTGTTAAGACTAGTTTTGTGACCTAACATATGTTCCATCCTTGAGAATGATCCATGTGCTGAGGAAAAGAATGTGTATTTTGCAGCAGTTGAATAAATTACTCTGTAAATATATATTAGGTCCATTCGTCTATAGTGCAGATTAAGTTTGGTGTTTCTTTTTTGGTTTCCTGTCTGGAAGATCTCTCTAATACTGAAAGTGGGGTTTTGAAGTCTCCAGCTATTGTTCTACTGGGGTCTATCTCTCTCTTTAGCTCCAATAATGCTTTATATATCTGGGTGCTCTGGTGTTGGGTGCATATATATTTACAATAATTATATCCTCTTGCTGAATTGAACCCTTTATCGTTAAATAGTGACCTTATTTGTCTCTTCTTATGGTTTTTGTCTTGAAATCTATTTTGTCTGATATAAATGTAACTACTTCTGCTCTTTTTGGTTTCTATTAGCATGGAATATCCTTTTCTATCTGTTTATTTCAGTCTATGTGTGTCTTTATACATAAAGTGTGTTTTTTGTAGGCAACAGACCACTAGGTCTTGTTTCTTATCCATTCAGCAACTCTGTGTCTTTTGATTGGATAATTTAGTCCATTTACATTCAATGTTATTATTGATAAATACTTACTCCTGACATTTTGTTATTTGTTTTCTGATTGTTTTGTGGTCTTTATCTCTCCCTCCCTTCCTCCCTCCCTCCCTCCCTCCCTCTCTCTCTCTTTTTCTTTCTTTCTCTCTCTTTCTTTCTTTCTTTTCTTTCTTTCTTTCTTTTCTTTCTCTCTCTCTCTTCCTTCCTTCCTTCCTTTCTTTCTTTTTGTTCCTTTCTCTCTCTCTCTTTCTTTTCTTTCTCTCTTTCTTTCTCTCTTTCTTTCTTTCTTTATTTCTTTATTTCTTTATTTCTATCTTTCTTTCTTCTTTCCCTCCCTCCCTCCTTCCTTCCTGTCTTTCCTTCCTTTCTTCTTTTCCTTCTTCCCTTCCCTTCCCTTTTCTCCCCTACCCTTCCCCTTCCGCTTATCCTTCCCCTTCCCCTTCCTTTCCTTTCTTCTTTTCCTTATAGGTGAAGATGACTTTCTCTGGTAGTTTGATTTAATGTCTTGCCTTTTATTTTTTCTGTTGTATTTTGTTTTATTTGAAGTTACCATGGGGCTTGCAAATACTATCTTATAACCTATTATTTTAACCTGATAAAAACATCACTCTGTTTGAATAAACAAGCAAAAAGAAAACTGATAAAAACTATACACTTTAACTTTGTTCCCCACTTTTTAACTTTCTGTTCTATTTGTGTATTATTGTACTGTCGATGTCTTGAAAAGTTACTGTATTATGGTTGTTATTTTTTATTTGTTCATCTTTTAATGTTTCTACTTAAGATGAGTTTAAACACCACAGTTACAGTGTTATAATATTCTGTGTTTTTTCTGTGTACTTACTTTACCAGTGAGTTTTGTACCTTCAGATAAATTCTTATTGCTCATTAATGTTCTTTTCTTTCTGATTGAAGTACTCTCTTTAACATTTCTTGTAAGACAGGTCTGGTGTCAAGTTCTTCAGCTTTTGTTTATCTGAGCAAGTCTTTATTTCTCCTTTACATTTGAAGGATGTTTTCACCAGGTATATTATTCTAGAGTAAATGTTTTTTCCTTCAGCATTTTAAATATGTCATGCCACTTTCTCCTGGTTCATAAGGTTTCTATTGAATAGTCTGCTACCAGATGCATTGGAGCTTCATTGTTACGGTGTTCGTTTCTTTTTTCTTGCTGCTTTTAGGATCCTTTCCTTATCCTTCACCTTTGGGAATTTGATTATTAAATGCCATGAGGTAATCATCTTTGGGTTAAATCTGCTTGGTGTTCTATAACCATCTTTTACTTCGATATTGATACCTTTCTCTAGATTCGAGAAATTCTCTGTTATTATCCCTTTGAATAAGCTTTCTACCCCTATCTCTTTCTCTACCTCTTTTAAAGGTCAGTAACTATTAGATTTGCTCTTTTGTGGCTATTTTCTAGATTTGGTAGGCTTGCTTCTTTCTTACTCCTTTTTCTCTCCTCTGACTGTGCACTTTTAATTAGCTGTTCGTCTCCCCGTATTTTGTGTTACTGATATCATAATGTACCTCTTTTATATATTTAATATTTTATATATTGTGTATCCATTACCAAATTATTTAATGACCACAATCTTTAATACTTTAATTTTTTTAGCTTTTATCGTAGACTTAAAAAGTGATTTATGCATCACCCTTACAGTATTAGAGTATTCTAAACTTCACTGTATTCTTATTTTTTTGGTGAGTTTTATATTTTCAAATGTTTTCATGTTGATGGTAATCACCCTTTTGTTTCAGTTGGAAAAACTTACTTTAACATTTTTTGTAAGGCAGCTCTACTAATGATGAACTCCTACAACTATTGTTTGTCTGGAAACATTCATATCTCTTCTTCATTTCTGAAGACTTACTGAGTATAGCAGCTGACAGTTGTTTTCTTTCAGCACTTTGTATATATCATCCCACTCTCTCCTGGTCTGCAAGGCTTCTGCTGAGAAATCTGCTAGTGATCTTATTAAAATTCCCTTGTATGTGACAAGTTTTCTTCCTTTTGTTGCTTCTCAATTTCTCTCTTTGACTTTTGAGAATTTGATTATGTTTGAGTGAAGATCTCTTTATATTTAATTTATTTCAAGTTCTTTGGTCTTCAAGAGTCTAGATATTTATTTTCCTCTTCAGATTGGGAAACTTTCTAGTTTATTTTATTTTATTTTTATTTATTTATTTATTTATTTATTTTTAGCTTTCTTCCCCTTTCTCTTTCTGTGCTCTTTTGCTCTTTGCGAGAATTCTATAATGTGTGTATTGGTTCATTTGCTGATGTTTCATGATTTTTGTAGGCTTTCTTTATTCTTTTTCTTTTTTATTTCTTGTTTATCTTACTAGTTAATTTTAAATGATCTGTTTTTTATCTCACTTTTTTTTTTTTTTTTTTTTTTTTTTTTTTTTTTTTTTTTTTTTTTTTTTTTTTTTTTTTTTTTGCTGCTTGATGGAGTTTGCTGTTGAAGCTATCTATGGAATTTTCCTGTTAACATATTATATTCTTCAGCACCAGAATTTTTGTTTGGTTCACTTTTACAGTTTCTTTTTTTCATTTATTTATTGATTTACTGATTTACTTTTATTATACTTTAAGTTCTGGAGTACATGTGCAGATCTTACAGGAGTGTTACATAGGTATACACATGCCATGGTGGTTTGCTGCCTCCATCCCCTCTATCACCTACATTAGGTATTTCTCCTAATGTTATCCCTCCTCAATCTCCCCACCCCCTGCTAACCCTTTCCTAGCCACCCACCCCCAACAGACCCCAGTGTGTGATGTTCCCCTCCCTGTGTCCACATGTTCTCATTGTTCAACACCCACTTATGAGTGAGAACATGTGGTGTTTGGTTTTCTGTTCTGTGTCAATTTGCTGAGAATGATGGTTTCCAGATTTATCCATGTCTTTGCAAAGGACACAAACTCATCTTTTTTTATGGCTGCATAGTATTCCATGGTGTATATGTGCCACATTTTGTTTATCCAGTCTATCATTGATGGGCATTTGGGTTGGTTCCAAGTCTTTGCTATTGTAAACAGTGCCTCAGTGAACATACATGTGCATGTGTCTTTATAACATAACAATTTATAATCCTTTGGGTATATATCCAGTAATGGGATTGCTGGGTCATATGGCATTTCTATTTTTAGATCCTTGAGGAATTGCCACATTGTCTTCCACAATGGTTTAATTAACTTACACTCCCACGATTGAACTTCAAACTTTGCTTAGGTATTATTTTTATGATTACATTTAGTTGTCTGTGTTTTCTTGTTTCAGTGAAGATCTCTTTATATTTAATTTGGCTCATTGAGCTTCAAGACAATTATTTTGAATTCTGTGTCAGGCAGTCATATAATTCCATCTCTTTAGGGTTAGTTACTAGTGCTTTATCATATTCATTTGGTGGTGTCATGTTTCACAGGTTATTTGTTATCCTTCTGGCTATGTGCTTATGATTGCACATTTGAAGAAGTAGGCACCTATTCCAGTTTTTATAGATTGGCTTTGGCAGGGAAAACCCTCCAGTCAGTCCAGAGATTCTGGGTTGACCATTTTGTAAGTCCCAGTGGTGGGTTTGCTGCTAGAGTCCTAGGCAGGCTGGCCAAGTGTCTGGATCAGAATGTGGAAAGGCCTGGTACCTGGGTCCACAGGGACCTAAATAAAGCTGAGTCTGTGGGGGTTGGGCCTGGACCCTGGGTCCATAAGAACTGTCCTGGTGCTGGGATGGGCCTTGAGCCTGAGTCCTCAAGGGAATAGATTTGCCACTTGGGTTCATGGATACAGCCCTGGAGCTTGAGTCTTTCAGGGCTGGCTTGATACTAGGGTGGACCTCAAAAGTTAGTCTGCAGTGGTTAACCTAGGTTAGGAGTCTCCAGTTGCTGGTCTAGTGTTTGGGGTCCCTGGGGCCAGCCTGGAGTCTGGGGCTGCAGGGGCTGACCTGGAGCCTGGGATTGTGGCAGCTGGCCTAGAGCCTGGGGCTTCTGGAACCAACCAGATGTCTGAGGCTTCATGGGCCAGCCTAGAACTGGGATCTGCAGGTGCTGTCCTGGAACTGAGGAAGTCCTGGAAGGTGAGTCCTTGGGTGTCAACCTGGAGTACGGGGTGTGGAGAATGGTCTGAAGCCTGTGGCCATGGGGGCTGGCCTGACAGTAGGGTAGGCCTGGAGGCATGATCCATGGGTGCTGACCTAGAGTCTGGGGCTGTGGAGGCCGGCCTAGTGCTGATTTCATTAAAGCAGTCCTGGTGCTGGGGTCTGTGGCTTATTTCACTTTCTCTCCCACATGTGGAGGTTATCTCAACATGTTGTGCTGCCCAGGCTTAAGGGAGGCATGACTCAGGTAATGTGAAACCGTCCTTCCTACCCTCTTCAATGGGCCTTTTCTTATTTCTGTGCTAATCCCAGGTGCTATAATCTCTCACCTGGGTTTCCTTGGCTCTTGTGACATTATTTTTGTGCAAGGATAATTCATTCAAATTGATGTTCCTCCAAGGAGTTGGGCACTGAGAAGTCCTATTCTGTCATCTTGCTGATGTCACTCTCCCTATACATTTTAGTTTCTTCATTTTTTAGATAATTTCTTGTTCCAAATGGTATACCTCTCTGCTCATAGATTACACATGATTAATGATGTTTAGAGAAAGCAAGTAATTTGATAGCATTAAAATCTTATTTATTGAAGAAGTATATTTTGGCCATGGAAAGTTTTAGGAACATTTGCCGGTGTTTGGGGGAACAGACATTATTCATTCATTCATAGTGCAATGCATAGCAAATAAGAAGTACTTATTAAAGAGTACCCTTAAAATTATTATTAATATTGTTAATATAACATATTGATAGTAATAGTCACACTGGACTACTATATGAAGAACGTGAGATGTAAGGAAGTCATCACTGGGTTCGTGTTTTATCAGTTAGAAACTGTCTCTCACTAAGGTACTAAATTTCTCCAGATCTGAATTGTGTCATCTGTAGGAACAGAAGATTAGACCTATCTTGCCAGTGTGTGTGAAAGTTAAAATGATACACCATGGTTCAAAGGTATGCAGTAGGCATTCAATACATATGCATATTGAACACATATCTTTCTACTTTTCCTAAAATCTTATTTTTTTTTAGTTAAGTCTTTTATTTTTTTTTAATACAGATAAATCCACCTGCAAGTAGGGAGAATTTTAGCTTTGCTTTATTGCTAGTTAAACATCTTTTTTTTTCCTTATCTTATTGTGGGTAGTAGAATTTGTAGAACAATAATAAACTATAATGATGCCAGTCTACTTTTTCTACTGTTTTGCCTCATTGGGAATGATTTTATTATTTTACAATAAGGTATGATTTTTGTTGTCAAACTCTAGTAGCATTACCATATTCAACATTTTTTCCTATTTTTACTTTAATAAGGTTTGTTTATCTTTTTGTTTTCTAATCAGGAATGGATATTGAGTAGTTATCTGTTTTTCCATCAGTTTCCAAAATAGCTTTCTTTTTCTTTTTTTTTTTTTTTGGTCCTTTTTTTCCCCCCCTACTAAGCTGTATAATTGAAACTGCTAATGCATAACTATTTTTGAATTACTGGCGGCAACTGTACCTGTTCTATTTATTAATAATAAACATAAAATGGTTATTCTCCTTATCTTCTAGCCACTGTTCTTACAGCAGTCCATCGGTCTTCTCTCTCTGATGTCTGCATCTCATATTTTTTTGCATAGTGCTTTTAGGGTGAGGGAGAAAATGGCAAGGTATGCCCGCTTGCAAGTGCACACAGAGAGAGATTGCCACAGGACTAGCTGAGCATTTGGAGAGATAAACCCAGGAGTTCCTGGTCCCTGTTATTGGGACCAGGAGGTTTGGAGGCCTCTGGAGTCTGTTCTCTAATGCCATTCTGTCCCCTGCAAATTGCTGCTGCAGCAGTCTCTGACCAGCTGCCAGGCACCTGACTTCATGTCCCTCTGACCGCAGAGGACCAAAGCCATGTCTGCCCAAAGCTGTTTCCATAGAAATGCAAATACATAGCAGGAGCTTCCTCTTCAGACCACCGTATTCATCTCTTCCCTTTTTGTTTCTAAATGTTTTAAGACAGTAGCTTGGATTTCACAACAGGGAGATGTGTCACACAGTCATGCAGTTCCCTATAAATAAATAGATTTTCTATTCTCTCTATTATGTTTTGAAAATGTAAAAAATAATGACAGATAAACCTTAGGTTCTTCATAAAGAGGTCATGTGCATTTCTGTAGGGGTAAGGAGGAAAAATAGGGGTGAAACCTAGTGAGGTCTATGCAGATGGGTCTGGAGTTGGTCAGAAGAAGGGGAGCTCTCATGGAAAGATGGCCTCAATCTTGCATCAGCCTCCAAAGGCAATTAAGAACCCAGTCTTCTGACCCTTAGTGTAGGGTATAAGATTTTTGTTCCTTGGAAGAGAGGCACACCTCCCTCCATTTTCTAGCCTGCTTCCACCAGTTTCAAAGATGGTCAGCTCAAAATATGTATAATTGTCAGGGAGAGGGGAAAACATACTTTTAAACTTCAAGTTGTGTTAATTTTGAGTTGAGTTGTTCGTATTCACTTTCTGGAAGAACAGGTCTTGGCAGGGCAGGATATAAGCAATAAAACACTAAAGACAGGAAGTATGTTTTGGGTCCAACTGTCCAGAAACAGATTCTGAGATGAGAATTCATTTACAGATAACTTATGAAGGGAAAGCTGGTAGGGGAGGTGAAAATCAGACTGAGAAGAGTTGGAAGCCAAGCAAGGGTCTGATCTCAGGCACAGACCTGTGGAAGTTGACTTCAGTCTGATCCCACAGGGAAACTGGAGTGTAAATTAAACCTCAGAAGTGTCTTGGCCTGAAATAAGGGAGTTGAGTTTTCCTAAAACTTCACTTGAATCTCAATAGTTAAAAGTTTCTAGCTGAACATAATTTCCTAGGAACTTCTGGATATTTGTATATGTGGTCAAGGTAGCACAAGGCTCAAATAACACAAAGGTGGTCCCCTAAAAAAATCATAGGCCCCAAGACACACACACAAAATAATAAAGGGATCTACAGGAAGCTGAATGGGCTACTAAAATGGTCCTTCCATGAAGGGATTACTCATGCAATGGACCCAGGTTAAGTCAGATTCCCAAGTCTCATTCCGGCCCACGAAATCTGTATTTTTGGGGGTGGAGCCCACTACAAAAATCAACATTTCTTGGGGGTGAATCCCAGAAACCTGCACATTTGTTCAGCTCTGTGTGATTCTAATGCCTTCTAATGGTGGAGAACCCCAGTTTTATGTGTTGTAGATCAGTGCAAACAGGAAGCTGGGGGCAAAGGTGACCAGAAGGATAGCTCTTGAAGGAAGAAGAGAGAGAGTATGTGAGGCTGAAAATAATGCAGGCTGTGCAGCCAAAGCCTCTTCAATTCCTATCCCGGTGATTCTGTGATGTGGAGAAATCTACCTGACTTCTTGGAGGCTTAGTTTCTTTGTTGATATGAATCACAGAGTCCTATACTTAATTCTTAGGTCATACACTTAATTCATGGAGCTCTGAAGAGTTCACTTGTTCACTTATTCATTTGACAGATATTTATTGAGCACCTATGTGTTTCACCAGCAATTTTCCTGGGTCCTGGGGACATAGAGATGGGAATGAATAAGGCAGATAGTATTCCTGCCTACTTGGAGCTCAGGGGCCAGGCTATCACATGCCTGCCCTGTGAAATCAAAGCCCCACTTTCTTCTCAGACTCTCTTAACATCCTCTCAATCTCTACCTGTGGCTTTTCCACATTCCCAATTTCCTCCAGGTCTGTAGGGTGTAGGGACACATGCAAAATGGCAAGAGATGTTACAATAAGTTTTTTTGGAAAATGCTGCTATAGAAAACCCACTGATATAAAAAAATAGAATAATATAAGACAGAGAGAATTGTATCAGAATGAAGAAGGTGTTTTGGAGAGTCTGAGTATATGCAAAAAGTTAAAGGCACTAAGAAGTCTAGTATCAAAAAAAAAAAAAGATGGAAGTTATCCAGATTTGTCAAAAGATATTTTATATTACAGTGGAAAAGACCTTGACATAAAAGTAATTCATTCATTCTTAACTTTTTATTTTTAAATAAAAAATTGTCAGTCTCCCTCTCCCTTGGGATTGGGATAAGATGACCTCAAATATCCATTTCTGTGGCTCTTCTCCAGGATCTCCCTAAATTTTCATAATTTTTCTGACTCATGGCCTCCTGATCTCTAATATGCAATCCTTGTTTTGAACCACACTGATTAAGATGTCAGATACAGCCTCTTCATGTCTTTCTACCAAACAAAATCAACTGACATACAAACCAAAACAAGAACAAGGAAAACACAGCCATGTGCCTCAGTCAGACTCAGAATGGAGGAAGGATTTCCATCACAGGAACAAACTAATTTAAAAGGATAAGAACATACCCAGTTTCCAAATGATTGGTATACATTGTACTGCTTCACTAGCTGTGGATCCACTGGGCTGTCTCTTCTTCCCTCCGTCTATACTTTTCCTTCTCTTTCTCTTCTCTAGTTAGTCTTCTTCCCTCCTCAATGTTGGGGGGGGAAAGTCAATACATTCTCCTTGTACCCCAAGCAAGACAACTCCTTACCTTAAGGAGCTGTCTGGACCTACAAGGGACTTATCATGAGTTTCTCACACCAAGACAGTCCCTCCCTCCGGGGAATTTTGACTTCAACTGGCTGGATAATGCAGTTATTTCCATCTCATTGTGATCCTCTGAATATAGTGAACACTAATGGGTCCCCTTGGTTATGGTTTATATTTCCACCCCTAAGAACTACTTTGGAATTTACTTTATCTATTGGGACAGGTTTTCTCATTATCAAATGCAATGTTTCCCAATTCTGGGGCATTTTTGGAATGTGAAGTCACATATGTATGGGTACTTTGCACACTCCCAAGACCCAGATGAGTAAGCAAATTGGTCATCAATTTTTTGAATGTGGGCCACTTATTAGAATTCATTTCTATGAGGATTATAGCCCAGTTCCTAGCATAACCTCTTCTCCATAACTTTACTTGATTCCTCACCCATTTCTTTACAAAATAAATTGCTCCATTTTCAGGGCTACTAGAATTTTAGATACTTCTCCAGAATAACATGTTCTCCCTGGCTTGCTGTTATTAATGCAGCTGGAGGGTTTCTTGAGATACTCCATTTTGCCTTCTTTTCTTTTTTTATTATTCTAGGAAACCAGGATAAATGACAGGGTAATTTTAGCTTTTCTTCCTGCTGAAAGGACAATCAAGTCCATACTCTCAGAGGGGCAAGCTCCCCATTATTCTGGGAAGAACTGGAAATGGAGGGTTAGTGAGACTGGCTTGGTAGAGAGTAACTCCTTTTGGAGCCAAGTTCCAGGAGTTGTGGCTTTTTGTAGCTGCAGTACTGAAAGATGGCATGACCTCTGTTGGGGGTAACAGCTGCCTATCTGCTTAGTGGACAGCTGCTAGTTTAGCCTGATCAGTATTTACTTCCCTGCTTCTGGGAACAGAATGTCTCCCCTAGTTCTATGGGGAACCATCTCTCCCCTACTTTAAGTCAATGATTTTTTCCAGGAGTTGACGCTACTGTCACTTTTAAGGGTAGTTATGTGACCATGTGGCCAATCAGAGTGTATTTCATACTTCTGGCCTTAGATTCAGGGATGGGTGTGGAACTGAAGCCAGATTAATGAGGCTCAGTTTCTCACACTAAGAAAATTCAATTCATCTTTTAAGATCAGAAACTTTAGCTGCTGCCCACTTTCTGCTCTCACATAGCTACCCCATCACGGAACCCATCACTTGGGATTCTGGCTCTCCTTTCTTAGCTGCCTTCCTTCGGGGCTGTAAAGTGTAGGGGCAAAGACTGTTTTCAACTCATTGCCAGTACATAATGGGGAAATTAGCCCATGGTAGATACTTAGTCAATATTTATCAAATGGGGAGGGTATTGAGGGAGGAGGGTTCAGTCTTGGCAGCTGGGAGGGTCAGATTGAGTAAGGACAGGGCTGAGGGCTCTGGGTTTTGGTGAGATCACACTTCGGATCTGATCTCCAAAGAGCTTTATTAAGAAAAGTGCAAAACTGAGAATTGCAGTGATGTCTGCAGCAAACCTCCCAGTCCCCATTAATGACTCCTATTATAGCTTTTCATTGCCTCCTCGTTCCTTAAGAAAGTCTCACATTGTCATCCAGGCCTGTTAAACGTTCTGTGGGCCCATTATCAAAATAGCATTTTCAGCTTCACTGAACACATGTAGGAAATGTTGTCGTGTTTAAAGGAAAAAAAAAAAAAAACACAACTCTGAGAATAAGCACAGATTGTATTGGGGTAATTATCTCCTTTCCAACAGCCTTTTGGAAAAAGAGGATATTTCTAATTTTTGGAAAGCCAAGCTGTACATCTAAAAGGGTAAGTTGTCACTGATTAGATTAGTAACTCAACAATTGAAACCTGACATCAAATTAATTTCTCCTCCTCCACCTCCCCCAAGCTTCTCTACCAACCCTTTCTTCCTCATAATAAAGACAAATTGCACACAGATTTCTGATGGATGCCTGGTGTGAGGGTCATTTTCTGACTGCATTTCTGTGGGAGTATAAAGCAGGTCTGTAAATTTAAGGGGAGAATGGCTCCCACGCTTATGACGGTGATGCTGGGCTTTAGACCAGAATCACCCTGGGTCAAAGGCTTGACTCATAGTCACGTATGGGCTGCATGCAGAGAGGGGAGCTCAGGGACTGAACATGCACAGCAGAAGAATCAAGATCTTAGGTTGTCATCAGCTGTTTTATGACCACTGTCTCCAGCTCTCAGAGTGATGCCTTAATGGTGTCTCTGCAGTCCAGGTGAGCTGAAGTGCAGGTCCAGCTCTGCTGTTTATCAGCAGTGCAGACTCCATATTGTGCTTTGCAAGCCTCAGTGTCCTTGCCTGTTAGAACCTGAATGGCAGTTCAAGCCTCTTATGTTAGTAGGAAAGAGCAAAGTCATTGATGAATGTGAATGTGTGTAGTGGATGATCAGGAAGGGCCACCTTCTTTTCAGGCCATTACTGGCCCTTCTCCCCACCCTCCCATTTCGTCTGAAGTGGAAGGCCCTGCCTAAATGGCTGTAGATCCCCAGGCCACAGAGGAAGTTGAGATACATCGCAGAATGAAAAGCAGATTGCTGTAAGTTCACAGAGGATGGTATGAGCAACTCAGCTTTGTGGAGCCCAGGAAGGCTTCCTGGAGAAGATGGCAAGTGAGCTGTACCAGGAAGGAAGGGCAGACATTTCCTAGAGGATAGACGAGAGAGGTCCTGGGCAGCAAGCTCAAGTGGCATTTCAAGAGCACGTAGGGAAGATGAGGCTGGAGAAGACAGTGGCCCTCAGTCCCCAAGGTGGATCATGCCATATCCCATGACAAAGGCTTGTGTGTTAGTGGTTCTCAGACCTCATGGACCTCAAGGACTTGCGAATCATCTAGTGAGTTTGTTAAAAATGTAGCGTCCTGAATTGTCAGGAATACAAATCAAAACTATAGTGAGATACCACCTCACACCTGTTCGAGTGGCTGTGATCAAAAAGACAAGAGGTAGCAAGTTTTAACAAGGATGTAGAGAAAAGAGAGTCCTTATATACTGTTGGTGGGGATGTAGATTGGTACAGTTGTCATGGAAAACAATATGGAGGTTCCTAAGCAAGTTAGAAATAGAATTATCATATAACCCAGCAATCCTTCTTTTGGGTATACACCCAAATAAAATAAATAAAATCAGTACCTTGTAAACATATCTGTGCCCCATGTTCCCTGCAGCATTATTCATAATAACTAAGATAGGGAAACAACCTAAGTGTCCATCAATGGATGAACGAGTGAAGAAACTGTGATTATATATATATATATATATATATATATATATATATATATATTCCCCAAATACACAGAAATATTATTCAGCTATTAAAAAGGAAATTGTGCCATTTGCAACAACATGAATGAAACTAGAGGACCTCGTGCTTAAGTGAAATAAGCCAGATAAACTAAGAAAAATATTAGGTGATCTTACTTATATGTGGAATCTTACAACAACAACAACAACAAAACACTCAAATAGAAACAGAGACTGGTGGCTGCTAAGGGCTGGGGGCAGTGTGGAATGTGGAGATGGTGGTCACAGGGTACAGTTTTAGTTATGCAGGATAAGTAAGTCTAGCGATAAAATATATAGCATAAGGATACTATAGTCAATAATATGTTAAAGACTGGACATTTCCTCGGAGAGTAGATTTTACGTTTTTAAAAAATAACAGTGTAGGATGATGGATAAGTTGATTCACTTGACTGTAGAAACCATTTCACTGTGTGTGTATATATATATATATATATATATATCTCAAATATTATGTCGTACTAAGTATATATCATAAAAAAGCATTCTGGAGCAGGGCCCAGGAAACTTTCTTCCCACCAGCTCCTGGGTGACATGGTACAGGTGATAGAGGGAGAAAAGAGACACAGGGATACAGGTGATGGGCGTGAGTGCAGGGCAAGGCAAGGCCCAAACAGGGTCCTCCCCCAGGCAGGGACACAGAGTCTGGGGTCTCAGGGTCTTGCTAGACCATGGGCCCTGCATCAGCATACGTGAGGAGCAAACAGGAATACCAGGTTGATTATTACAACTTTGTTAGGAGTGACCATGGGCTGGGTAGAAGGGGAAGGTTCAGTTACAAGGGTTTCATATAAGAGACACATGCTGGAGAGAATAGGAAAGGTCAGAATGGGAGGTACAAGCAGAAATCACCGGGAGAAACTTCTCTCTTGAAACCTCCATCCAGGGTGGACTGAATGGTGAGGTGAGGCTGAAGGTAGGGAGGTCAGAGGGGGCTGGGACACTAGCCCAGATAAAAACCACTGCAGTCTAAGCTCGGGCACAAGGCAAAGGCAAGGGAAGAGAGAATCAGATGGGAAATGTCTTGAAGATGGACAGGACAGTACCTAGTGATGGCCTTGGAGGCCCCTGAGGGGGCGCCCACCCTTGAAGTCATCTTCTATTCAGTGTAGCCTGGGAGGTCTTTGGTGGAATGATATGGACACTAAATTCACAGCTTGGGATATAGAAGAAAAAGTCTTCTGGAGAGGAGATTGAGCCTGATCTCTCACATGTAGCCAAGGTTGGGAGGTAAACCCTGAGCCTCTGGACACTGCAGCCCCCTGCAGCTCTCCTGGAGGCTGGGGCTCAGGTTTGCAGCCTCATTCCCAAAATAGAGCCTCTCTAGCCCAGACCCAACATTTCCCTCAAAGGCCAACACACAGGCAAAGCACAATTCTGTTGCTTTTTGACCATATAAGCTTGAGCAAGCTGTTTCCTGTCTCTGAGCAAGTTTTCCCATCTGTTAAGTGGGCATCACAGTGAACTACGGATTAGCTGGATGTTTCACGAGGCTGCTGGAGTGAAAGCATTGTCTGTGCAGATGAGAGTGGGGATCACTACCTTTCTTCCAGGGCAAGCTTCCCTAGGTCCTGGGACGCAAGAGCCCCTTTAATTCACATGGGAGGGCTCTTCTGTTGGCCAGCAAGGTGATGATACTGCATATAGATGGGAAATACACTAATTAGGAGAATCCACTGCAAATTCCTGGTAATTTACAGCATGAGCAATGTTGAAGAAGCTTAAAAGCTGAAAGAGAAGTGTTCTGGGTGTGTGTCTGTGCTGTGTGTGAAGTCACAGTAAATAATAATTGGCTGCTCTGGAGTGTTTTCCACCCTGGATGACAACCAAGGAGGTGGGGGCAGCCAGTCAATATTAGAGACAGCCCACAAATTTCTGCCACTGTCTCAGAGTGAGCACAAGCCCACACCCAGCCCTGCCAAGTTCCCTCATCAGCTGGCAATGATTGTGAGTAACACCGAGGAGGTGAGCACTGTCAGAGACCAGGGAGAAGCAGGAGCATGAGCCAGACAGGGCTGCAGAGACTGCAGGGGCCTGGACAGCCTCGGAAGCCTTATTACGGATTTAGGTGTTTATTCCAAGCACAGTGGGAATTCATCGAAGTGTTTCAGCAAGGGGGTTATACAGTTAGTTCTGTGTGTCATAAAGCTCACACGGGCTACTATATGGAGAATGTCTTCAACAGGGTAATCCACGTTAAGGTCTTTGCTCTGGCCTGGGCTATAGTAATTGTTCAGGAAACATTAACCAGTTGCTGTTAGTAATCTGACAGTTGCCAAGCCGCCTGGTGGGAATGAATGGTAGCTCAGCAAATGGGCCTTGGGCATTTCCCTTCTCCAGCAAAGTATTGAGGTGGTTCCAGGCTCAACGTGCCAAGCTCGGCTTAGCCTGGCAGGCTTCCATGTGTAGCCGGGGACACTCAAAAGTGGGGCACAGCCAAGCCTGTGACAGGAGCAAGTAGAAGCTACCAGTGTGGAGTTCCAGTGATTGTTCCTGAGCAGCAAGGATGGCTGTGTTGGCACAAAGCCCCAGCAAGGAGGATGGAGGGGGATTCTTGCTTGTTGGATTTGTCCCAGGATCCCCACTTCACAGCCCACATACTGATCTGGGCTACTTGACTGCCTATGCTGCTGGGTTTCCAGGGGGATCTTCTGAGTTCTCAGACCTGAAGAAGGAGAGACAGGGATACCACACAGGGACAAAGTAGGCCCTCCCAGGGCAGAAGCTCAGCAGGATTATAATCCTATACAGGCCTCCCTATAGACTTCTTGAGTTGATTGGAAACTCCAGTGGGGAAATGGATGTGATCTGGCATCCTGAAATCTCTGGCATCTCTCTGATCCTCCTTCAGGAATTTGAATAGCAGGCAGCCTGCAACTGCAGCAGCCTTCTACTAGACTTCCTTCTGCACAAGGGCACTGCAGCAGGGGCCAGGAGGCCAGAATTCCAGCAGCAGTGCTACAGGCCCCTTGCTAGTCTTTCTATCCTCAATGCTGATGGATCCCATGTCTTATCCCTGCAGGAGTTCTCTGTCCAATATGGCAGCCACCAGGCCCACATTCCTATGAGCACTCCAAATGCAGCTTAACTTGAAACATGCTGTAAGTATGAAGCACACTCTGAATTTCAAAGACAAGCACAAAATGTTAATTATCTCACAATTGATTTTTGTATTGGGGACATGTTGAAATGACAATATTTTGAATACAATGGGTTAAATCAAACATATTATAGAATTTGATGTTACCTGTTTCTATTTGCAATTTTAAAAATGTGTGCACTAGGAAATTTAAGTGTTTAGCTAGCATTATATTTCTATTGGATAGACTTTATCTAGCTTTAACTAGGTGAAGCTGGTTCAACGGAACAAAGAATAAACATG
Organism: Cebus imitator; assembly: GCF_001604975.1. Lineage (NCBI taxonomy): Eukaryota > Metazoa > Chordata > Mammalia > Primates > Cebidae > Cebus > Cebus imitator. Next base: position 1,580,823 of record NW_016107333.1, read on the forward strand.
AATGCTTTTAATTTCCTCTGAGGTATAAATAGATGAGAAGGGCACAATAAATCTCAGTGACTGTAAGAGAGTCATACAAATATACAGAGTCTTGAGGAGATAGAGTGGAAATAAATACCAACCTGGGCATCAGAGCATCATGGATTCATAACTCAGCCCTGCTGCTTCTTCCTGTGTGATTATACATATGTCACTTACCCTCTCTGAATCAGGGTAGGCTCCTTTGAGCAAAAGGTGGGGATATACACCTCATAGAGCTGTGAGAAGGAGATTAAATGAAGGAATGTGCATAAGTATCCTAGATGGAATTCTTGACACTCAAAGAGAAGGCATCAGTATTCTTTAGTTTTTTCTGAACAAAATATGAGAAGACCATCCCGTCTGAAATTTCAGAACTGGAAGGCTTCTTCTGAAAACAAAAATGATGGTCCTTCAGGTTCTTTAAATTTATTCATTCATTCATTGATTCATTCAATAACTATTCTTTGAGGTGGTTAGAGTGGAAAATGAGGTGGACGAGGTCCCTGCCATCACAGATAAGGATTACTCTTATAACCAGGGGTGGTATTTGTGTGTATGAAAGGCTGGAGGTGGGGGATGTGCTTTCTTGACAAAAGCCAGGAGATCTTTGTCTCTTTCTGGCTGATCTCTCAGCTCCTCTTCAGCTCAGCCAGGCCCTCCCATTCACACTGGAAGCAGGTGAACCCCTCCCCAACCCACTCACTCATAACCAGTCCTCTTGTCAAGGTCCGTGAGGCTCAGTCTCCACAAAGCCAGGCTGAAGGCAGCCAGTTAGTGAGAGCTGCCTCCCCAGCACACCTCATTCTGTCTCCAGCTCTTGAAACCCACTTAATGCTTTGCTGGATACTCCCCTGGGATTTCTGTCAATTCATGCTGATCCCCAAGTGATGAGAGCCTCTTGTCTGTCTGTTTGCCTTCCTGCTGAGAAATTCTGAGCTTCAAGGGAAAACAAAGACAAGAGAAAGCAGATGATGAGGTTCTGCAGAAATACACAGGGTACCTGGCTTGGAGATTCTTTGAGCACAGACAGAAGTGTGGCTAGGTGTGAATGTTAGGGTGGGGCCACAAAGCCCACCATCATCCTTGTGATACTTTGTACTGAACACACTGCATGTACTACGTGTTTGAGCTCCTCTAACGCCCTTTTGGATAGATCCCATATTATCTGTATCTCACCTGACTCACTCAAAGTCTCACATACAAGCAGTGATAGAGCTTTGTTTCAAACTCAAGTCTGTCTTAGTCAAGAACCCAGTACTATAACTCTTATACCATATACCTTACATGTAGGGGCAGAAGTTTGCTAAGAATATTCTCTTTCATTATCTGATGATTTCATTTGTCAAAGACACAGGCTCACAGGCTGAAATTGAGAGTTCAGGGGATAATATCTGAGTCCTTTTGTGCCCACTCAACCCACATCACTGTGGGAGAATTTCTTTCTTCTCTGCCCTTTGTTCATACTGGATGGATCGATCCACAGGGTCAATCTCTGGGGTACAGGATATGTACACAACAGAGCTATTTGTGTTGCTTTCCAGCTTCAAACTATATAGAAAGAAGAAATACCTTATAGAGTTCATTCTTGTTCAGTGAAGTTGTTGGAAGAATTAAATTTAAAATATTTGGACTTGTGCAAATGATACCAGTGCACCAATTAATAACACAATCACTTTCAAAGAGATGATGTATGCAAAATATGCTCACAGAATGCCCAGTTATAGAAGGTATTCATTAAATTCGCAGGAAGGATAGGCTGTTATCAGTTAGTGTCACCTTAGCAAGAATGGGTTCTATAGTTCTTAATCGTGAGTCAATGAGGGGCTTTGTGGAAATGTAGACTCCATTTTTACGCCTTCCTCCCCGTTCTGATTCAGAATATAATGAGTGGGGCCTTGGTCACTGCATTTTTAATAAGCTGTCTAAGTGATTCTGATATGAGTGTTCCCTTTGGGTTATTTTTTGAAATTTGCTGGGCTGGGTTGGTGGATTATATGGCAATTAGACCAGAGATTGGGAGACACAGGCTAAGTAACTCATATTGGGGTAGGTATCCAGTGTGAGAAGCATAAATCTGGATCATGGGATAGAAGCATAGAGGGTATTCTAGGAAATGGAGTGTGGGTAAAGGAAAAGATGGTCTCAGGAGTGGGAAGAAGGCACTTCAATGGGGAATTGGTGGTAGTAGAATGCACACACCTCTGAGATTTCACGTTTTTCTGATTGGGCGTCTATGTGGCTTATATATGCCATCTCACTGCTCTGCTGAAATAAATTTTAAGGGTCAGTTCAGCTGTGACCTCTGCTAGCAATCCTGCTATCAGCCCCTAAGGTAATTTAGTTACTCCACGTTTTCAGCACAAGATGATTTCTTTCATTTCTGTATCCTCAATGACAAAAACAGGGCTGGCATATAAAAGAAACTTAATCAGAGGTGGTGATAGCTTATCCCTTTTCCAGAATACCTACTAGAAGCTTTGAGGAGTTAAGCATTGCCAGACTTATTTATTTATTGATTGATTTTTTTGGTGTAAGGTTGCTTAGGGAATTCCACTCTCATTGTGGTTCACTGATTTTGTAGATTTGGAACTGGGGGTCAGCACATGGGCTCTGTATCCTCAGTGAGCTTGCTCTGGGGAAACGGATGAAGTACTCCTGTCCAAGGGGAAATTTTATGAGCGTGGGCCAACAGAGAAAGCAGAGAAAGAAGGAATGAGAAGACTAACCAGTGTGAAAAGAGGAAAAAGGAAGAAAGTGATAGGAAGAGAGGAAGAAAGATGGAAGGGGAATGGGAGAGGGGGGAGGAGAAAGAAGGTGTTTATACTATTATTCTTTATTGTGTATCTAAAGCCTTATTTTCATAAGATAATGAGAGCAGCCACTGCTCATAAAAATAAGTGGTTCAAGACCCAGAAGGTTGGATTACTTTTCCAGTGCTGCACCATCCATTAAGGGGCAGAGTCAGAATTTGAATCCAATTCTTTGGACTCCAAGGCTGGTTCTCTGTCCCCCACACAATGGAAAGCAAAGTGAGTAGCATATTTTGTTTGTTGCAAATTTCTCATGTAGCCATATCAATCATCACCAGTCAATCACAACATGCTTTTGTTTGTTTGTTTTTTTGCCATTGAATCTAAGTGGGACCTTGGACTTTTTCAGTACCATGATTCTGGAACATACACATTTCTATCATATTTCGCATTTAAGATCAGAACTTCTTGTTACTCTATCTAAGACTGGCCTGTTGCAGAGCTCTAGGGAATTTACTTTCAGTGGTTGTTTCCATGGAAAGCCCTGAGATTCTGACTGTATTTACTAGAGGATTAAAGAAAAAATGACAACTATAGGGTTAAACAGTGTCTGATTCCCTCAATCCTGTTATCAGGAAAAAGTAGTAGACTATATTGGCAGGGGGAACTGTTAGTGATAATAATGAAATATAAATAATAGTACTTGCTATTATTTATTGAATGCTTACTATGAGCCAAAGACTTAAGTAGGTGTAAACATGAATCATTTGCACATTATAAGAACTTTATGAGATTTATGGATGAAGAAACTGGGATATAGAGAGGGTCACCTTGCCCCAGGTTGTACACCCGGAAAAGGTAGTGCCAGAATTCTAAACCAGTTTCCCCAGCTGAGGTCTTCAGCAGATAACTATACCATGTACAGGTTTTGAAGAAATTGGCATTTTTAGCTACCTCAGATATACTTGACCTGGTGGTCATTTCCCCTCCATCTTCACTCATAAGAGGTCAGGGAGTTATGGGATGGGGTGGAGGCCCCAATCCGGGCACCCCCAAGGTTTATTCAGAAGTTAGTCACTATTTTATTTCAGCCCTGGTTACTCCCTGCTCTGCTGTCATGGGCAAGAAGCCTTATAGCCGGGCTTCTTGGAGAGGAAGTTGGCACATGCAGGAAATGAGTGGGCAGTGGATCTCAGGGACCCCAGGATGGGTGATTTTAGGTTTCTGTCATCCCTTCCTTCTGATTCCACTGTAGGGTGAAGGGAAAATGAATTGGCATTGAGTGGCTTCCTCCAGGGGCCCTTCAGGACAGCTTCCCCCTAGATGGACTCTCCCATCAGCTCTGAAGTGGTCTGGACAATATCCCCAGTCTTAATGCAAGCAAGCTGGGGTGTAAGGAGACAGCAAGGATGCAAACTTGTTTTTGTTTGACTCACATCGAGTCTCCACAAGGACAATGTGGGCCTTAGCATCAATGATGAAAAACCAATGAGGGATCAATCAACGGAGACCATGAAGTCCAACGTGTTTTATGAAATAATTTTGGAGCTTGGGGCCAATTTTGGATGGAACTTTCTGGGGCCTCTGTTTCTTCACTTTCCCTATTGGCTTGTAGCAAGGGTTAAATACAATTGCATGTACATAAAACCTTACATAAAGCCTTCCTCCCACTTTCTGCCATGATCATGTCTATTGTGAAATCATAAAATCTTTATTTCTCTAGTACTATAGCTTTTCATAAAGATATATGTGGAGCAGAAATTTGATTGGCATGGCTGCCAATATAAGAGACCACAAATGTATTTATAAGCCCTTACTTTTTGTCATGAAGAAGGTAGCTTTCTACAATACAATGAAGGTGTAAAAGTTAATTTTTACTTGCCTTGGATGATTTTCTGTATTGCCTAAGACAGAGCAGCATTACAAGTGGCCTTCTGGCTGGAACACACATGCTTCTGGATAAGCAATTATCCTCTTTCCACAGGGATCATGTAGACCCTTGATACCCAAGCTGTGGTAAGGGCACCAACATCAGCATCATTGTGTGGTGCCCTGTTAGACATGTAGAATCTCAAATCCCATCCAGGGACCTACTGAATCAGACTCTGTATTTTAACAAGATCCCCAGGTGATCTGATGCATGTTATAGTTTGGGGCATGTTGAGGCAGATGACTTTTTCTTTTTCTGATCCTTTAATCTCAAGTGAATGATTTTTAAAATTAGATGACAGGCCTATCAGGAAACTACCTGCTAGTACAACATTACAGAGATTAGTGACTGATCACACTGATTGCCAAAGGTTTGAAGGGGAGAGGAATTTCCAACTTTCATTGCTGTGACTTTCAATCTATTTTTATTTGCTACATTAGAAACTTGGTCAGATGTTTCTTGGGCAGAAGGGGGCCTTCTCTAAGATGGAAGAAAAATATCTTCACTCCAGGAATGTGGTTTAGTCAGTTATTATTATTGATATCATCATGATTGGAACAGCAGCTCTGAATTTTGATGAAGGGGAATCAGTTTGGGCTCAGATTTTGAGGATTAACTAGCCTCTTCCTTGGGACTGAAAGGCCACAGAAGGAAAAGAAGAGAATTGACCTTTGATATGGGTGGAAGGCAGACAGAGTGGAGAAGAAAGGGATTCTAGAGGGCAGAGTCTAAATGGCAGAGACCCAGAGTAGACAAGAAGTAGAGAGGGAGGTGTTTGGGGAGGTGCCAGGGGAGAAGGCTGACACAGAGACCTCTGGGGAAGAGGGTGTTTTTGGTGGCAAGCAGTTGTATTTGGTTAGATTTACAGCCTTCTGAGCTCTGGTTTTCATTATGAGCAGACACTTAGATCGCCTACCCCCAGAGCCTTCACACAAGAGGAGTATGGCTGCTTTCTCCGGGTGCCCTCTCTAGCCAGTGGGAACACTGCCAAATGCATGCCGTGGGCTCTTCCTTCCATAAAACCCTTCCATAGGACTCAACCTACAGATCTACTGAGGGTAATACTTTGTGCTCCCAAAAGATATGTTCAAATCTTAACCTATGGCATGGGTGAAGATGAATGAATTAGGAAATAGGGTCTTTGCAGATGTGTTCAAATTCATAGGACCTCACACTGGACTGGAGTGAACCCTAATCCAATGACTGGTATCCCTACATGAAGAGGTGATTTGGACACAGGGACCTGCAGGGAGAAGAGCATATGATGGCGGAGAAAGAGGTTGGAGTGATGTTAGCTGTAAACCAAGGAATAGCAGGGATTGCTGCCACGATTAGAAACTTGGGAAAGAATGGGTACAAAAATATAGTTGGAATAAGTAAGATCGACTATCTGATAGCACAACAGGGCGACTATAGACAGTAATAACTTAATCGTACATTTTAAACTAAGTAAAAGTACAATCGAATTGTTTGTAATACAAAGGACAAATGCTTGAGGTGATGGGTGCCCCATTTTTAATTATTACACATTGCATGCCTGTGTCAAAAATTTTCATATACCCCATAGATATATATATACCTACTCGATACCCACAAAAAATGGAAATAAAAAATTTAAAAAGAAGAAACTAGAAAAAGACAAGGAAGGATCTTTCTCGAGAACCTTGAGTGAAAGTATGGCCCTGCCCACACCTTGATTTTGGACTTCAGGGGACCCCTGAATACCTGGCAAATGGTGGCAAGTGCCCACATGTCTATATTGTGGGAGGGGGTGTCAAATGGAGGACACTCCCGTGCTCAGAGGCACTACCCCTATAGGACAGCTACATGGTTGGTGGTCATATGGGACCCTGACCACAAAGCAGATATTTGATTTAACCAATTCTTGTGTTTAATCTCTCCACCTCATTATCATATATCTAATCTTGCACGTATGTCACAAAGCTCATCGTGATTATTTGTTATTTTAAAAGCTCAGTCTCTAACTTTCTCTAAGGCTTTGGTCATCTCTGTAACTGGTCATAGGAACCCTCTGGGGCCAAAAGTTAGTTTTGGTTTTCCACCAATTTCCCCTATTCATGATTTTGCAATTGCAGAATGCAGCTTGCTGTACATTTACATAAGCCACTTCATCCTTTTTCTTTCAGGCTCTGTAAGCTACCCAGTACCCTCCACACATGAGTCACACACCGCAGCCGCCCTTAGGGTTGAGGTGCCTTCTGCAGCTCCCACACCCTCACTGACAGACCTCCCTTTCCTCTCTGGAACTGTATTTCATTTGCTGCTGGGCAAAACTCAGTCTCGCTGCAAATTCGGCGCCTGCCTGCGTGTGTGTAATTGGGTTGGATTTACATTAAGAGGGTTCCCTGTGGTGAAAACCACACTGCTATTTTCAATCTGAAGCTGCATAAAACATTCAATTTTCTAAGTATCAGTCAGCTGTTAGCAGTGTGGAAAACGTAGTCTGCCTGGATGGATGGGAGGCTCCCATTCAGTCCTGTAAACCCTCCGATTATTTGTGCCAATGGAGGGGATAATATTATATGGTTATGGATAATGAAGCGTTATTCATCTAAGTATCCACTCATTCATTCAAGGAACACATTTGAGAATCTGATGTGTGCCAGGCACTGTTCTGAGTGTCTAATCAGATCACATCCCTCCTCAGTTAAAAACCCGTCAAACTGGATTCTTGTTGCATAATCTAAACTGGGGGCCAGCAAACTTTTTTTTTGTAAAGGGCCAGATGGAACATAGTTTAGGATTTTGGGCCATGAGGTGTCTGTAGCAACTATTCAACTCTGCCATCAGATCTTGAAAGCAACCATAGACAATGTGTCTATGAATGGGTGTGGCTGTGTACTAATAAAACACTATTTACAAAAATAGGCATTATTTATAAAAATAGAGAGCTACAGTTTGCTGACACCTAGTCTAAACATCTGATCTTGTCCTGCTGAGCTCTGTGACTTACTCCTTGTCTCATTCCTTATGTTTACCAGATGCGGCTCTCCTTGCCATTTATTCCCCCCGATATAGAAACTTCTTTGCAGCTGCCAAACCTGACCTCTTACCTGCCTCAGGATCTTTGCATGTGCTATTCCCTCTGCTTGAAGAAATTCTCTCCTCCTGACTTTCGGGAAAGATGGTTCGTCTTCATTCCTCATGTCATCCATTTGTCTTATGCGATGGCCTCCATGAATTGAGCCTCTTTTGAAAGCTCGTCCTGCCTAAAGTGACTTCCTTCAGTTTCTCTCATCTCAGCCTGCTGGTTTCTGTCCTTGTAAGGACATGTTAGAGACATTAATTATCTTATCATTGACTTCCATTTTGGTTTTGGTTTTTCTCCCACAAAGGACAGGTTTTTAAGTCCTCAGAGGGTAGATTCTTTTTTGTCCCATTCTTTCCTCAGTCATATACCTTTGCACTGTGCTTGGTGTGTAGGGGTCTCTCAATTTATTTAAAAAGCAAATATGTAAAACCTCTGATTAAAATGCTATTTAATCAGTAACAGACAGCCCCCAACTTCAGAGAGCTTGCAGTCAAGTAGGGTGGTCAGACAGACAAAAAAAAAAAAAATCACAAGAAATGTCAAGAGGTGGCTCATGCCTGTAATCCCAGCACTTTGGGAGGCTGAGGCAGGCAGATCACTTGAAGTCAGGAGTTCAACACCAGCCTGGCCAACATGGTGAAGTCCTGTCTCTACTTTAAAAAATAATTAGCCTGGAATGGTACTGTGCATCTGTAATCCCAGTTATTCAGGAGGCTGAGGCAGGAGAATCACTTGAACTCAGGAGGCAGAGGTTGCAGTGAGCCGAGACTGCACCATTGCATCCCAGCCTGGGTGACAGAGTGAAACTCAGCATCTCAAAAAAAAAAAAAAAAAAAAATTGAGTAGGATTACAACAGCTACCTGCCATAGAGAGAGGAAAATATTATTGAGCAAGAAGGCAGCCAGAGATGAGTAGCCTCACCACAGATGAAGGATAAATTAAGGGATCACAGGGACAGACACACAGAATTTTGAGGAAAGGTAGGTAGGCAAAGAGTTGCAAGTTGTGCAGACAAATAAGAAAAGAAGGGAGAAGGTAACTGATACTTGGGGTGCACCTGATCCTAGGTGTCAGCTACTAAAGTGATTTTCGGCACTTTTGCATACTTTCCTTACAATCTAAATAGCCTAATTGTTCCTATTTTACAGATGTAGAAACTGAGAATCCAAGAGGGTAAGTGACTGGGGCCAAGGACACACAACTATGAAGTCAGGATTCACACCTACGTCTTCTTTGGTCTATTTCATGTTATCCGAGATGCAGGGGTAAGGAGTAAGATATTTGTCAGTTTTCTTCTCTTCAGGAAGATGTTTCCTTCTCTCCAAACCCTGCCCTAGATTTAATTATCTTTCTTTTCATCTTTCTAATAAGCTGGTGAAATCCCTGCGGTTACCGTTTGCCTCTTCTAAATACCCCTTTCTCGGGCTCAGAAAGTCAGACTCCCTGTTTTGCTGAATGAGAGAAAGGAAAGGGTCCTTCCATGAGCAGCTCATCAGCTGGATACCTGTGATTTCATTTAATCTTCACACAACCATGTCAGGACAAAACCTGCTGTCTCATTTTACAGAGGAGTCCACTATGGCTCCATGGTATTAATTGTCCGCTGTCATCCAGCTACCAAGAGCTGAACTTCTCTGATCCCCTGCTCTATGGCTCCCATCAAACCTCCCCGCCTCACAGAAGAGACTCCACTCGGCACCCTGAAGGCTGGTCCAATTTCTAGCTGAGTGGGATACAGGGCTCAGAGAGGGTGACAAGGGAGCTGCCTTCAGCTGACCCTTCTGAGTGGTGTAACTTCCTCCTAAGCTGAGACTCTGAGAGGGAAAAATGAGAGAGAACCTGTCTAAGCAGGGACATCAAATTGCCTGAGGAGAAGCTATTAGATATATGAGGAAATTCTTAGTCGATTCTACCAGAAAAAAAAAAAATTGCTTAGTGTTTTTTCTTCCCCCAACTGAGTGTTCATATAAACCTTATAGGCAATGGAGACAAGAGGATGCTGCCTCTGAAAGCCAGCCCGTCTCCTTCTCCCTAGGGGGATTGGGAATGATTTGATTCTGCCGGCTAACGTTGTTCGAGGCCGACTTCATCTCCCCCAGCACTCATCAGTTCTGCTAATAGGCCCTTCAGAGCTCATAAAGAGATGACCAAATCTAGGGCTGGGGGGACTCCAGCTCATTTATCTTCCACAGGCCGATCAGATCTGATTTTGTACCCTGACGGCTCGATGCTCAAGTGTGGTCTGGCTCACTTCTCAAACACCTGCTCAGCGTGGCTGGGCCTGAGGACCTGCAGGAGGGGCTAAGGTCATCTGACCCGCAAGGGTCTCACTGTCCTGATGTGGCAGACACTTACCTGCCAGCCCTATCGATCTGTGGACGAGAAAATAAAAGCATTTAGGCTTGGAAGGGATTGACGAAGCCGACTAATGGGAGTGTCAGTTACCACTTAGGGTACTTCACATACTGCAGAAGCTGTGAGTGCATGCATGTATACATACACACGATCCCTTTGCCCCTTGTAATATGTCTGTCAATCATTTTGCAAACATATGCATGGAGAAGAATGTAAAGCAAATATGAAGTCACAGATGCACATAGATACCACCCCCTCCCGCTACAGAAACACTTACCAAACCTGTTTCTGCATCTTTTAAAGAACTGATGAAATTCTGAAACCTTATAGACATATTATTTTTAGTTAAGAGTTGAGCTCATCTTTTTCATCAATATGTCTTATTCATCTAATTAGAAGCAACAGTTTGCACAACAATTAACTAGATTTTCATCACAAAGATTTAACTCATATGTTCTTCAATTAAATGAAATGAAGGTGATGATGGTAATACTCACCAACATCTGAGTGATTATGGTGCACAGCAATTATTTATTCCTCAGAGTCTCTATAAGCTGGCACCATTTCACAGATAGAGAAACTGAGGCTTAGAGAATGTTCAAGTTGGCTATGGCTGTGTCACAAACAATTATGCAACTTAATAGCATAAAACATCCACTTTAGTAAGCTCTGTATTTGGAGGATCAGGAACTTGGGAAGGGCACAGAAGTACAGTTTTTCCTCATATGAAGTTTGGGGCCTTGGCTGGAACTTCATAAATGGCTGGGATAACTTTAACAGTTGGATTGGAAACAGTTGAGCTGGAGGATCCACTTGTAAGATGCTTCTTTGCTCCTGTGCTTGATGTCTGGGCTTGGATGACTGAAGGACAAGCTCAGCTGGCACTGCTGCTGAAGCATGTACCCATGACCACTCCAGCATGCTGGTCTCAGGATAGGCAGCCCTCTTACATGGTGGCCCAGGACTCCAAGTGTCATAGTTTGGCTCCGTGTCCCCACCCAAATCTCATCTCGAATTGTAATCTCCACATGTCAAGGGAGAGAGCTGGTGGGAGGTGATTGGATCCTGGGGGTGGTTTGCCCCATGCTGTTATTGTGAGATTGTGTAAGTTCTCATGAGATCTGATGGTCTTATAAGGCAGTTTTCCCTGCTTTCCCTCCATCTCTTTCCTGCCACCTTGTGAAGAGGGTACCTACTTCCCCTTTTGCCTTCCATCATGATTGTAAGTTTCCTGAGGCCTCCCCAGCCATGCAAAACTGTGATTCAATTGAACTTTTTAAAATGAATTACCCAGTCTCTGACTGGGCGTGGTGGCTCGTGCCTGTAATCCCAGCACTTTGGGAGGGTGAGGTGGGCGATTCGCCTGAGGTGAGGAGTTAAAGACCAGCCTGACCAACATGGAGAAACACTGTCTCTACTAAACCTACAAAATTAGCTGGGCGTGGTGGTGCATGCCTGTAATCCAAGCTACTTGGGAGGCTGAGGCAGTAGAATCGCTTGAAGCCAGGAGATGGAGGTTGAAGTGAGCAGAGATCACGCCATTGCACTCCAGCCTGGGCAACAAGATCAAAATTCCATCTCAATAAATTACCCAGTCTCAGATATTTCTTTATAGTATTATGAAAATGGACTAATACACAAAGTGTAAGTGTTCCCAGAGAACCAGGCAGAAGTTACATGGCCTTTTATAATTGAGCCTTAGAAGAAGTCACATAGTGTCCCTTCTACTGAATTCTATGGGTTTGGAGTCAGAGACAGCACAGATTTGCAGTAAGATAACCTGACACCAGAGCCTACTCTCTTAGTGACTATGCGATACTTCAAGTAGCATATTGCTGGACATGCAGTAGATACTAAATTAATGTGAGTCAATGGAAGCAGCCTTCGGGCTGGCCAAGGGAATGAAGAGTGTCCTCCCAGGACATCTGTGCTGGAATCAGTTTGTGAACTTTGAAAGCTGCCTGCAAAATTGAAAGGTCTTTGGTGGGGATAATCCCCTGGAACTCTCCTTACGGGAGATAAATTTTATAGAGTAACTTCGGAAGATGCAAAATGAGTAACAGGCAAAAGATCTACAGGCAGATTTATGGGTGTTGCTTGTGCCCAGTTGAGGTTCTTAATTCAATTTTTGGACTAAGTGCCCCAGCTTTGCCTTTGATTGGCATCTGTGACAATGGAGCAATCACCAGCCAGACCTGTTCTGGGCAGGGCAAGGAGGCTTCTCACCCCACCTAAAGAGACAGGCTTATTCCCCAGTCTTGCAGACTGCTTCGCTGGAGGCTGAGGAGTTGTGCCAGAAAGGAACACTTTGGTGGTATCCCTCAGTAGTTTCTGGGCTCACAGCACAAGGAGGCAACTTGGCTAGTAAAACATGTAGACAGGACTGCAATTTACTGGCAGGCCTAGGCTGATTATTCCCTGTGATGGACAGCATGTTCCTTTTGTTAGTGTTTGGGTGGCATAGTGAGGTCTTTCCCACTGAGATGAGGTCAGATTTCTCCCATAACAATAATAGCTCAGTCATTGAATACTGAAGGTTTACAAAGAACCTGGAACTATGCTGAGAATTTTGTCTTAGGGTGTGTTCTCCAAGAAATAGATCCTAAGGCCAAGATTATGGCTCAAGTAGTTTATTTGGGATGTCTAACACACTTGTGGAAGTGGGGAAATTATACAAGGAAATGAAAGCAGCAGTAATGAGTTTGGTATCAAGCCAGCTATCGTAGTGAGGATTAAAACTAATTTCTCTGAGGAAGTTGTGTAATACTGTGCAATACACATGCTTTGGAATTATCCCACCTGAGGTGTGAGGGAGTTGGGGTATTTATACAACCTGTACCATGGTCACTGATTGGACCCTGCTCCTAGCTGATGTAACTCTTTTGCACTTTCGGTTTTCTGTGTGTTTGCATATGCACACATGCACGCACGCACACACACAGAGAAAAAGAGGCAACAGGATTTTCTGCAATCGTGACTCAAAATTTTAAAACAGACAAACACACACACATTCCGGCATATTGTTGCAGATTATGCAAGCTGGAAATCAGCTTGATCTTTTTAAAATTTCAAGGGGCTGAGTGGAAGATCGATTGCATCATCTTACTTAATCTTCATAGCAACCCTAGGAGGAAGGGACTATTTGGAACCCACTTAATAGATAAGGACAATGGGATTCAGAAAGGAGAAGTCACTTTGATTGAAGTTGCACTTAAGTGGCATTGCTGAGGTTTGAACTAGTAGAATCACCCATAAGTTAGGAGACCATGGTTTTCACATTGGGATACCATCTCACGCCAGTTAGAATGGCGATCATTAAAAAATCTGGAGACAACAGATGCTGGAGAGGATGTGGAGAAATAGGAATGCTTTTACACTGTTGGTGGGAGTGTAAATTAGTTCAACCACTGAGGAAGACAGTGTGGCGATTCCTCAAGGATCTAGAAATAGAATTTCCATTTGACCCAGCAATCCCATTACTGGGTATATACCCAAAGGATTATAAATAGATTTATTATAAAGACACAAGACACGTATGTTCATTGCAGCAGTTTATAATAGCAAAGATGTGGAACCAACCCAAATGTCCATCAAAGATAGACTAGATAAACAAAATGTGGGGCATATACACCATGGAATAAAAAAGGATGAGTTCATGTCCTTTGTAGGGACATGGGTAAATCTGGAAACCACCATTCTCAGCAAACTGACATAAGAACAGAAAACCAAACACTGCATGTTCTCACTCATAGATGGGTATTGTACAATGAGAACACATGGACACAGGGAGGGGAGCATCACACACTGGGATCTGTTGTGGGGTGGTGGGCTAGGGAAGGGATAGCAGGGGGGTGGGGAGATTGGGGAGGAATAGCATTAGGAGAAATACCTAACGTAGGTGACAGGGGAATGGAGGCAGCAAACCACCATGGCATATGTATACCTATGTAACAATCCTTCAAGATCTGCACATATACCCCAGAACTTAAAGTAAAATTTTTAAAAAAAGAGACCATGGTTTTAACTAATAAGCTATACTCCCTCCCTAAAGACAAAGTTATAAAAGTTAACAGGAACTGGCCCTAAAATTCCCCCTCTCAGACCTGAGCAGACCTGACTAGAGTACAAATCACAGGACAAAGATTATTTGATTCCTGGAGAAAGAGTTTGGGTTAAGGGGCCCTCCTAAAAAGTATCTCAAAAGGGAGAACCAAAGGTCAGAACATGCTAGGTTAGAGGTAGATAAGGACCCTGGGATCCAGCATAAGCAACCCTCAGCTTTACAAGTAGGGGCAGGAATGGGAGGCAGACAAGATTGGAGATTTGAGCCAGACATTGATAGGAATGGGGAAAAAGAAGGTAAGAAATTAAGAGCATCAATCTTATGAGTTTTACTGGAGGTGTGACGGTTTGTCAGCCTAGCTAGAGAAAGAGGACAAGGTGACCTTCTGTCCCACCTGTCCCTGAGCCATTGGTTGTGAGCCTTGGTTGAATCTCAGATCATCATCACCTCTCACCTTCATCCCAACTCTTCTCTTGCTCATCTAAAACCATTCTCAAATTTCCTTGATCAAGGAAAGGTCCCTGAAGGCCTTCCAAATATTTCCTTTAGCCCCTTAGTGTGCTATATTCAGTTTGAAAATCCTCCTCCCCTCCCCTGCCTCCCTTACTACGGTCTAAGATACAGGTGTTGCCTCAAATTAAACTTAGGCACATCAAGCCCTTGAGAAGAGCATGGTTTGGACTGAAGGCCACACCCTCTAATAAGCAACCTTTAATCATCCTCAGCATGCCCTTCTCAACTCTTTCCAACTCATATCCCCATTGACCACCATTGCCATCCCAGCATATCTGACAGCCTAGCACCCCTCGGGGGTTGACATTAGTTCTATACAGAAAGATGGAGCCTGAAGACTACTTACAAGGCCTTCTTTTTTATTTTTTCATTCATTCATCCACTACCATATCTATCCAATCATTCAGACTCCAGTGTGACAGGTATTGCCACAAAGGTATTGCCATATTAAGTTGAGACTTACCTAAGTGATGGAAAGAAGCTATTCATGTGAAGAAAGGAGAAGAACATTCCAGAAGGTGGAACTCCATGGATGTGGGCCTGGAGGTGTGAAATAACTGGGCAAAGTCAGGAGCAGAAACAAGTCCAGCCTAGTTGGATTCTAGTGAGCAAAAGGGAAGGTGGCATCAACTGAGGTTGTAAAAGTGCAAAGAAAATTGGTCACATAGAGCTTTAGGGCCCTTGGGTACTAAGAAACTTGGATTACATTGAAGGCAATATAAAAAACTGTTGGAGAATTTTCAGTGCGGTGGTGACATAATGTCCATTTTAAAATGTATCACTCAAGATGCTCTGTGAAAATTAGGTGCAGCAAGGAAAGGGTGAACAAAAGAGGCCTCCTTGAAGTCTTTGACATTTGTTCTGGTGAGAGATGATGGGGAGGCTTGGTGGCCAGGGGCTTAGTGTTGGAGATGGAGACACATGACAAATTTGAGATGTATTTTGGAAGGAGAAATAGCAGGATTTTCTGAAAGACCGCCTAGGAAAAAGCTCTATTCTTTGCCAAGAACTGGGAGTCAGGCTTGTTCAGTTCCCAGGCTTCAGAACAATAAGTTGGAAACATGTTGATTCAATGTGATCTGGTGAATAGACAGAAAACAACTAGAGAAACCTTCAAACTTAAATCATACACAAGCTCTCCAAAAAACAAAGGACAATTTCCCTGGAAAACGCACATGTAGACTTACAAAATACTTAGGCATACAATTTCAAGTGACTCCTCGATTCCAAAACACTTTCCATGGACACCCCCTACTCCACCCACAGAAGACTAAGAGGGTCCTATATGTCTGGATCCAAGATTTAAAAATCCATGAACTAGAGATTCATACTGATTCTCCTTATCCTGGAAATCTACACCTTCAAGAGTGGACAATGGCCAGCTCTCTTTCTAGTTTATGTTCTAGTTTATGTTCTCCAGGGACAGGTATTCTATACATATCCTTCAGGAGCCCCTGCAGTGTTCTGCCTTAGTTCAAATGCAGTCAAGTCCTGTTTTCATTCATTAAGTCTCCTGGGAAAGGGATGGGCCAAACTGAAGCCTCAAAGGAACATGGGAATATGAACACGGGAATATGAACACGTGGTTATTAGGCTGTTGGTATTCTGGGTCATTCTTTTCTAACTTTGAGTTTTCAGTTTTGTTAGTAGAACATTGCCTGAGCAATACATTTAAGAAAGAACCTGAAACAGTTTGGATGCCAGAAATTATCTCTATGATTAGCTTGAAGGAACAAACACACTACAACAACACATTCAAAAACAATCAGTAAATCTTTGATTTTTCACCAATAGATTCATTTTTTCCTATGCATAATTTTTATTGTGTCTATTTCCCACATATCTTTCAAGTGGAGAAAGCAAAAGCAAAACCACTCATTCCAATACCTGTGAGATGTACTTACCTTATACTTAAACCACCAGAACTTCCCACCCTTTCCAAGATTTGTGAAGGCTGTGCCATGACTCCGCACTCTGCATATACTGTTCCCTCATTCTAGAATGCCCTTCCCATTATGTCTTCTTGGGAAACTTATACCTGTTTTTTAAGGTCCATCTGTGAAGTCGCCTCTTAGAGCCTTCTTGACTCCACAGACTGAGACACTCTTTTTTTCTCTACTCCAGCATCCTCTTGCCCATCCTGCTATCATACTACTAGTCATATTTTGCTTTTAATTATTTGTTTCCATGTCTGTTTCTCACTCTGGTTTGTTGTGGGGAGGGATGGTAGTTTATTTATCTTTTAATCACAGAATCCAGCCAAAATTTTGCACATAGTCTAAGCCCAATACATTTATACCAAACGTATGGAACAATTCTTATAAGAGGCTCTGTGATGTGGATGCAGAAGGTATATCATATCCTGGTCCTGGCATATGAGACTGTTACTAATAATTCCAGCATCATGTTGCTGTTATGAAGAGAAGTTCTGACTTGTGAAGCTGAGTCCACTCTCACTGCCTACACCCCAGTGACTGTTCTCCCAGGCCACCTCTATATTCAAGACTGAGACTGCCTCTTAGAGACCTTTTGTCCCAAGTCATAACCTCATCTTTGTTCCTTCTTTTCCATGGCACAGAAATAAAAGGAAAGACCTTTTGTTTCAATTCTTCATGTCCATTATTAGATACATTTGCTGAGAGCTTACTTTCTATCAGATGCTATACTAATTACACAAATTAACTCATTTGTACAAGAGCTATATTCATGTATTTCCTCATATATTTATGTACTTCAGAAATATTGAGTGTCTATTATGTGTAGCCACTGTGATGGGGACTGTGATGTAACAACAGATGAATAAAGGCCCTGCCTTCTTTGAGCTTCAAGCCTGCATGGGACATGGAAAATGATATGGTAGTAATGAATTAAGAAGATAATTCCAGATGGTGACAAATATCATAAGTGAAGCAAAGATAGTGGCATGACAGAGATGAAAGTAAGTGGTATGGCCAGGATCGGAAGCAGAAGAAGAGGGGGCTGGAGGATGGTGCAACCTGGATGGCTGGGTACACCTCACTTCCACTTAACATTTCAGTAGCTCAGAATTAGTCACATGGTAAAATCTAATGTCAAGCAGGCCAGAAAGTACATTTCCTGAGTGAGCCAGATGAAGGATATGAAAAAGGATTTGGAAAACACTTCATACAGTATAGTTTCTGACATTTGAGTTGAGGCTGTAGGGATGAGATGGAAGGGTGCTGAAGACAGAAAGAATCTCACATGGAAAGGCTATGAGCTGGTGAAAAACAGCTTGTCCCATTTGGTGACTAAAAGGGTGTCATTATGTCTGGCACATAATAAGCAGGGAACGGCACACTATAAGATGTATTAGAGGAGGCTGGCAAGAGACAGGCCGTTTAGGATTTTATTCCAAAAGCGGTGAGAAGCCACCAAAAGGCTTTAAGCCAGGGAGAGTCAAGATCATTTTTAAAAGCTTGCCCTAAGTGTAGTGTGGATAAGTCTGTAAGGGGGACAATTGGGGGAGGGAGCCCAATTATTAGGTTTTTACAGAATGCTTGGAATAGATGGTAGGGTCAGAGATTTTATTCTCTTCTAAGAAATCATTAAGGTAGCAAAATGGATGCTTCAAGCTGGAATCCACTGAAATCTGTCAGGGCTTGGAAGGTGGGAGAAGCCACAGGAAGCGTGGAACATGCTGAGACTCCAGAGTCGGTGTCTTTATTTCCTGTCTGGGAAGTGGCCTCATGTGATCTATTTTAAACAATTTGGGTTTTGCAGAAGGGTTTTAAATTCTAACTAAAATGGCACAGATGTTTAAGTCAAGTAGAAATGGATCTAAATCCAGACTTCACCACTTATAAGTGGTAATGAGCTAGGGAAAGATGTCTCCCCCAACTTCAGTCAGCAATTTGTAAAATACCTCATTTGTATCCATCAGCTTGGCTGCAGTAACAAACACCCCCAAGATCTCATTGACTTACAACTTTCATCTGTCACTCAGCTGCAGGTCGACTGCTATGCTGCTGCTCATGCGATTTCTTATCCGAAGACCCAGGCTTTGCGCTGAGAGACTTGCAAGCCTCTGAGAGTTTCTTCTAAGACATGGCAAGCAGCACATCTGTTCTCATGTCATTGGCCCAAGCAAGTCACATGACCCATCTGATCATTAGGGTAGGAAAGTATATTCTGCTTACAGGGCAATACTCTAAGTCATACAACAATGAGCAGGAGTGCATGAAATTTGAGGAGAGTGAATAGTTGGGAACAATAATGTAATACAATCTGCCACATCAAGCTTACTGAGTTACTGTAGGAATTAAGTGGATGACACCTACAAAATACTTAGTGTTTGACACAATAAACACTCTGTAAAGGTAAATTTTTATTAAGTAGTTCAATTTTAATACATATATTTGCCAACACAAGATTAAAATGTATCAGTCTTTGCCTTTTACTCTCCTCTCAACAACCAGCTTCCATACACATTTACATGCATAAACAGTGGTGAACTTGTACCAAATGCATAGCTTTTCATGGCCTGTAGACCTCAGTTTGAAACTCAGTTATGCTGCTTACTCAGTGTGACTGTCTGTGATCACTGTCCTCTCTCAGTCTCAGTCTCCTCATCTGTAAAATAGGAGAAAGCCCACACCATTGGACTGATGTGAACGTTGAAACTCAGAACATTTGACTTCTCTTTCCTCCATAGATTATCCCGTCTCTGGCAAGTTCTTAGAATTAAAGTGTATTCCAAATATGCCAATTTGAGGCAAGTAGAGGACATCTTCATGCCAGGTACTTAGAGAATGCAAACTTTGAGGATTTCTGCAGTAATTAGTAATTATTGCCACTCCCTTTACTAAAAGAAGATGTGAGGCTCTTCCCTAACTGAAATGCATAGGCTCTCTTGAGGATGCCTCTACCTGGAATGCCTTTCTTTCACAAATGAAATTCTTTTTTTTGAACATTCTAAGATCACCATCCCTACCTGACCATGAGAATTCGGTGAGTACTCTTGACTCAGTGTTTAAAATTTGGTTTACCTGCTCACATCTGGTAGTATATGTTAGTGGACTAGGGTGCTAATCCTTGGTATTACTTGTGTCAAACTCCAGTCTTCTTGCTTAGCTTGAAAAACCCAGTTGGGACCTTCTTTGGGGCACCCAATACTGAAGTAAGTAGGGACCAGTTTGCTATGAAGAAAGTGCTAAGCAATGCCCAGGTCATCCAGAGATATCCGAAAAACTGTCTGGTGTCAGGTAAAAAAGTGGCACGGTTACATTTGTGTTTTAGAATGATGTCCTGACGGCTGTGAGAATACACCGGAAGACAGCAAGGCGAGGGAACAGCACAATTGTTCATACAAGAGCTGGTGCCCTTGTTTTTCAAGAAACATCCCTGGGCAATACTGCGTTCCTTCGCTGTGTTTCTTTGTTTGCTAACTGTTGGGTTTGGACAGTGCCAGGGTCTTCGGTAGAGTGACTTTCTTTCGATGCAGTGCTATGAGAACAAGCCTTTGTAAGAACTCACAAGAATTTAATATCCAAGTGCACTGTCATTCTTTTCTTGTGACTCATTTCAAGTTTAGTTATAAATGTATCAGTAGGTAATGGAATGGAATGAAAACAGACAAACGACACTAACGTGAAAGAGCCCTCCATCAGAGAGTCCGGGAAGCACTGCCACTGCGCCGCACAGGGAACAGCCTTCTTTGTTTCTTTGCTGGGGTAGGATGTTTTAACTATTTTCCTGGATTTTGATGAAATGAAACTACACCCAAGTTGGATTCCAGGTACTTCTAGATTTTTACTCTGATGCTGTTTTCTGGACTACGATACCCAATTTTTCTCTGATTACAAAACTGTCAACTTTTTATTGGGATGGCAAGGGGATATTTAAATTCACACATACACCTCTTCTCTCTCTCTCTTTTAGTTAAATTAGTAGACTCTTTTTAGAGCAGTTTTAAGTTTACAGAAAATTTGAGTGGAAAATAAAGACCCCTTTTCCCTGCCACACACAGTACCCCATTATCAACAGCTTCATTAGAGGGGTACTTTTGTTTCAATTAATAAGCATATATATATATATATATATATATATATATATATATATCAGACACAGTCTTGCTCTGTTACCCAGGCTGGAGTGCAATGGCCCAATCTTGGCTCACTAGAACCTCTGCCTCCCGGGTTAAAGTGATTCTCCTGCCTCAGCCTCCTGAGTAGCTGGGTTTACAGGTGTGCACCACCACACCCAGTTATTTTTGTATTTTTAGCAGAGATGGGGTTTCACCATGTTGGCCAGGCTCGTCTCAGACTCCTGACTTCAATGATCCACCCACCTCAGCCTCCCAAAGTGCTGGGATCACAGGCATGAGTCGCTGTGCCTGGCCTGATGAGCCAATATTAATATATCATTATTAATTGAAGCCCATACTTTACATTAGGGCTCACTCTGTGTTGTACATCCTAGGTTTTTGAACAATGTATAATGACATGTAGTCTGCATTATAGTCTCATGCAGAAGAGTTTCACTGTTCTAAAAATTCTCTTGAGTTCCACCCATTCATCCATCCCTCTCTGTCCCTGAACCCTTGGCAACAGCTGATATTTTTACTGTTTTCATAGTTTTACCTTTTCCAGAATGCCATAAAGTTAAGAGGTAGAATTTTTGATGTCTCTTTCTTGTACACTTTTCCTTCATGTTTTCATGTCCTTTTTAGCTCATCACACACACACATAAACACACACACACTCACTCACACATGCACACACACGCGCACTTCCAAAACTGAACCGAAAGTTGAGAAAAACCCATACCTAACTTGGTTCACAATATTGTTAAGTATGAGGGCCATTTTCTCTCTCTCCCTGCCTTCCTATCAGGAAGTAAACACTGACATTCACCCATCTCACTAGAGCCAGGTCTCTCCTCCTGGCTTGGTCTGTTCACTTGTTTCCCTGAAAGCAAAAGCCGCTTTGCCTGGGCTGTGTCTGAGTGGTAATTACCTTGTGTCTGTTCAGCTGCTTTCAAATTATTTTCCCCACCTTCAGAGCAATTGCCTCCTACTTCTTATCTCTACTGTGATCTTCTACAGGGCACAAGGGACCTGTCTCTTGACTCTCATATTTTTGCTTCTGATGTTAAAAAGTCCCCTTGAACTTGCATTTTACAGACACCAGCAAAGCCCAAGTGTCTTCACATAACCTGACACTTCCCGGGGGCAGGGTGTTTGCAATTATAGCCTGAGCTGGCGGCGGGATCAGAGAGTTACCCAGGCCCGGCGAGGCCTGGCCTGCAGAGCACCTTTGATGAGTGATGGGGTTATTATTATGAATGCTATGCGAGGATGCTGGTAAAGTCCCATGGCAGGAGCACTTTTTTCCCTTCATCTTGCCTTAGCTGTAAAGACAGACAGACATATATATACATATATGCATATACTGGGAGGCAGGCCGACTAGGGAGAGAGGAAGTTAGAGGAAATTCTGACACATTTTGGAATGATCTTTCTCCCATGCCTCTGTCTTCCCAGAGACTCCTCTTTCTCACTGACAGGACACCCTCTCTTAAGAGCCATGAGTATAGTTTACTCCCAAATTGAAGAGCCAACCTCTTTTCCCAGCTTTTGCATTCCAACAGCCTCCCTTCCCTTTTATCTTTTTGTGGAGGCTTAGGATTTCTTTCTTTGGAGGCATTTTCTGTCACTTTGTCTCTTGCAGAGAAAATAAAAAATACCTAAGTAGAAGGATACTGATCCTAGCTATTTGCATAGAGTGCTTCTCTAGGGAAACAATTTTTTTTTCCCACACTTCCATTGTTTGTGTCTGTGTTCTGTGCTGCAGATCGTTGATCATTGTTCATTTTGCCTCTGTGGTAAATCTGTATCCCTGTGGGTGGGCCCAGCATTCCCCGAAAGAGAGAGGCACACCCAGTGTTACATGTCTGAGGAGGAGGCCATACTTAGCCAGAAAATATGACCTTAGAAGGCTTGGCAAAGGGTCTCCTAGTCCTTCCACTTTGATTTTAGACCTTGCGGAGACTTGATGCCTTTGGAGGAGAGCATCGTTTCAGGGTTTTGAGATGGCCTCCCTGATAGGAAGGTGTGATGGGAACTGGAAAGGGGCTCCCAGGTTACGTGAAATGAGCTGAAGGTGGGAAGCCACCCTCATCTTGTCAAGTGCCATGGCTGCTCATTTCTTGCTTGTTCATTCCCTTCAGTTACCCTAACCCCTTTAGAAAAGCCTCTTGTGAGCCTTTGAAATTTTTCTTTAAAACACTACAGAATCCAGGGAAGAACCTTGCCACATCATTTCAGGAGAGCAGTAAAGAGGCTGGAATGTCTCCCAAGATCAGCTGGAGCAGCAGGGAATGTTCTGGATCTCATTTAAAAACATGACTTGAATTGAAAACTGTCATCATATACCTGTCATTATGTTCTAAATCTTAAAATATCCTTACGAAGTGGCACTGCTCTTGCTCCCATTTTACAGACGAGGAAGCAACATTTGAGACTGTGTATGCCAACAGCCGATTCTCATTTTACGTTGTCTGTTTTCTGATACCCTTGAAAGATTTGCACTGGATATTAGAAAGAAAGTGGAACAGTTTTGCTACATTTTTACAACTCCCAAAGCACTTTTGTGTACTTGGTCTTTTAACTAGATGATTACATTACGTGGATAAAGCAAGACAAGTTTTTTCGTTTTTGTTTTTGTTTATTTTTAAATTTTTAAGAGCTGGACCCTGCAATCTGGGTTATATGATTTATTGGAAACCATGTGTCAGTAGATGAGGGGATGGAATTCAAAATTATTGCAAGTACAGGACTTAGTCCTCTAGCACTTGATTTTGGATTAATTTAGAATCTGTTCATGCATGGAAATGCCAAAGACTGGGAACATAATTCCAATAGTCTCAGCAGCACACTGGGAATAGGAGGACCCCCAAGTCCCAGTGGACTACAAACCTGCTAGGTCAGACTTTCTATGTGTTTGCTTGGTTCACTGAAAGTGGCCAGGGAGACTTCTATGAATGTGTCAGATATCTCTTGTGCGTCAATTTAGGCTCTGTGGCAAAGTCCAGAAGATGTGGGAAATTGAAATAATCGTGTGGATACTTGGTTCTACACCTATGGTTTTGCCAACTCACAGGACACGGGGGAAACATTTGATGTTGTTTTTTCTGCTTCAAGGAGTCCAAGATACATCTTTCTTTGTTTCAGCCACCATAGGTTACTGACAGACCAAAATATCCTGACAACTCCTGAATGCTGGAAGGAGAGAAGGGGTTTATAAATCTGAGGTCCTTGACTATTTTGTAAGAAGGAATTACCTGCTAAGTATGGTCTCAGAAAGAAATTCTCTTGGAGGTTTCCTGAGGATAAGTGGAGGAAACAAGCCATAGCCTTTTGGAATTGTGATAATATTCCAAGACAAATGTTTCCCAGGGGCTGGGATTTTACCTTGTATCTATCCTACAATCAGAGTGTAAGATGGAGGAATGTACTTCCCATATCTGAGCCACTGTTTCTCATCCATAGAATGGGGAGTTTGGATTTCTAAGATCCCTCATCTCATGCTTTGAATGGGATCAGGCTGAGAATTCAAAAGCATCTGCCCCCTGGAACGGGAGGCAGCCAGGATGAGACAAGACTTGTATTAAATAATGAGAAAACAGCATGGTGACTATCACTTGACTCAGTCCAGAAATAAAATATAAGGGGGTCTGAACTGGGGCAGAAGAGGATGACAGCAGAAATTCTTCTAGGAGTGGCAGTCAAGCCAGGACAGGCTCGGGGCAGGCTGCCTGGTTTGGGGAATGGCATCAGTATGTGTGGAGAGGTTCTTAAGGCCAGACAGGTGTCAGGGCCCAAGCCAAGTGGACTGGAGGTCAGAACAGGGCTCCAGTTCTAAAAAAGGTGCCTGGCTGAGTGCAAAGCAGGCCTGAGTCAAAGCCCAGTCACCCAGACCTCACAATCATGGCTGGAGTGGCCACAGATAGACCCACAGTGGGTGCAGGGGATCACAAGTTTATGACAGCAAGAGTCATTTCATGCTTACCTACTTTTTCAAGGCAAATACAGGACTGAGTCTAGGTTGGGGGGTTAGAGAAGCTGAAACAGACATTTTTAGAACTGAAGTGTGATGTTTTCATTAATTTGAATACACACCATAGCCAGTGTAGATGGTATGCTTTCTCTGTGCCACCCTATTCTATGTGCCTCACATGTGTGAACTCACTGGCAGGCTAGTATTAGAGCTTTTGCTTATTAATCACTATGACAACAGGTCATTCAAAAAATAACTAATTACTATGTTACCAAGATCAAAACATAGTACTATTCACCCCTTCAGCTGTGACCACCACCATAGGAGAGTCCAGGCAAAAATACAGAGATCAGAAGTGGCAGGTGGAACCCTGTGCAGGCTAAAGACTCCTAGGAAATATGGGCCCTTGAAATGACCTATGTGGGTTTCACTGTCAGCCCTTCTTTCTTTGGCAGGGTCAAGAGCACTTGACCTGTTGATACGCCTTTTGCTTTTCCAGCAAGTCCTACATCTTTCTAGTAAGGATTCCATGCTCCTAAGCTGGAGGTGACTCCAGGCACCATTTTTCAACCTCTCCTAGAAATGTTCTTTGGTTTCTTTAGGCTTTGACTTGGGTGACTATGGAAAACCTGACATGGGAAATTAAAAAGCCAAAAGAAGTCTTTTAAAAACTTTGAATTGCTGGGCGCGGTGGCTCACGCCTGTAATCCTAGCACTTTGGGAGGCCGAGGCGGGTGGATCACGAGGTCAAGAGATCGAGACCATCTTGGTCAACATGCTGAAACCCTGTCTCTACTAAAAATACAAAAAAGTCAGCTGGGCATGGTGGCGCGTGCCTGTAATCCCAGGTATTCAGGAGGCTGAGGCAGGAGAGTTGCCTGAACCCAGGAGGCAGAGGTTGCGGTGAGCCAAGGTCGCACCATTGCACTCCAGCCTGGGTAACGAGAGAAACTGCGTCTCAAAAAAAAAAAAAAAAAAAAAGTTTGAATTACATCGAACATATGTTTGAAATGCAAGAAGGGGGAAGCCCTCTTTCTTATCATTTCCATCCTTCCTGACCATCTCCCCTGGGAATCAGATGTCCCAGGCACAGCTTAGCTTTCTAACCCTGCTGTATTGCCCTCCATTCCATGATCTCTCTGAATTGCTCTCCCTTTCTCCCTTTACACTAAAAATACCCTAGTTCTGGCCTTCCTCATCTCTTTAATAATTAAGCTAGCTGACTTACCTCCCTGCCTTCTGGTCGCCCTCTTCAATCTGTCTTTGTCTCTGTCAGCAGCAGCACCGTCCTGCTGAAAACCACAAAGACCTCCTAACACCAAAAGACAGGTATCCAGAATCCACATCACATGTCGAGATCCCCTATGATGTGCCATGAAATGACCTTCCCTGTCTTAGCTTTCACTCACATTTTCTATAATTTCTGGGCCCAGCAGGCCTGATCTTGTTCTCAACTTCCCTAACTTAGCCTCTTCCATCTGTCAGAAATAGACTTTCTCTGTCTCCACCTGAGATTAATATATCCTGGAGAGTCTATCTCCCTTTTTGGTGTCCATATCAAGGGCCAGCTCCTCCAGGAAGCTCTTCTGTACCTCCAACCTCATACTTCATCATTAGAAGAGATCACATTCTCATTAGAAGCCCAGACCTCAGCATCACATAATAATACACCCATCTAACAAACCTGCACATGTATACCCTGAACCTAAAAATAAGAATTAAAAAAAAACAAACAAAATCTACACTGATGAGAAAAAGGATCAAATCCAACTTTAAGTTCCTGCCTCTTACTTTCTACCTTTATTTTAGTGCCTCTCAGAATTATCTGCGTTTATGTTCACATAAATCACTGGCTGGGATCATCATAAGTGAATCATCATGTTCCCCAAACAAGAAACTGCCCTGGCACACAGGAAGCTTATGTTAGTATCTTAGTATGACACATATGTATACACATACTATACACATGAACACATATCTATGTGATGTTTCCAGAGATATGTGTTCATATCCAAAGACAGTTGTCTTTGAAAGTATACACAAGAAACTCTGATAAACTTCTGGGAAATGAAGATAGGAGAGTGGGGCGAAAGAGAGCATTTAGTAAGTTTATATTTCTTTATGTATTTCTTGACTCTTAAAACCAATATATCATAATTTAATACAATTCATTAAAATAAAAAAATTCATGTCAATTATAGAATACATACATCTGTAAAGAAGAATAAATCAAACAGGAATAATTTCCAGAGACTCACAATCTACATACATTCTATTTATATGATTAGATCCATGTTATTCTTACGTGTCCTTTTTGCCAGTTAGCGTTGTATGGAGAGTACTTCTCCGTTCTCTATCATTGAGCTTGTAAATTATTGACTACTTTGGAATACTGCAAATGATAAAGTGAACATGCATGTACTTAAATCTTTGCATGCATTTGTTATTATTTATTAGGTTAAATTCTTAGAAGTAGAACCGCTGGCTTGAAGGGAATATTATCATTTAAGGTTTTAATCTATGTTGCTGAAAGGCTTTACCAATTATTCTCACCAGCATTGTAAGGAAGTATCCGTCTCGCAATACCCACATCAGAATTGGGTGTTCCAATTTTTAAAACCTCCTAAACATTTTCCCTCCTTCCCTCCCTCCCTCCTTCCCTCCCTCCCTCCTTCCCTCCCTCCCTCCTTCCCTCCCTTGCTTGCTTCCTTCCTTCCTTCCTTCCTTCCTTCCTTCCTTCCTTCCTTCTTTCCTTCCTTCCTTCCTCTCTC
>NW_016107333.1:1608638-1633933 GCF_001604975.1 Cebus imitator
GCTACCATGCCTGGCTAATTTGTTGTGTTTTAAGTAGAGATGGAGTTTCACCATATTGGCCAGGGTGGCCTTGAACTCCTGACATCAAGTGGTGCTCCCACTTCTGCCTCCCAAAGTGCCGGGATTACAGGCTTGATACAGGCTTGAGCCACCACGCCTGGTCCTATATTTTCTTTACGGATTCTCCCTTTGCTTTTATAGTTAGGGCACCTCTACCCTGAGATGAATCAGATGCATTTGTTTGTTTTTTTGTCAGTTCTTTTACGACTTATTTAATATTTGAATTTTTGATCGATTTAAATCAAATTAGGTAAATTTTATGAGGTAAAGGAGGGGATATTTGCCTTGCTATAATTCCCAAATATTTAACCAATCATCTATCCCATATTTATTTAATAATTCTTCCTCACACTTTAAATAATTTGTAGTCTTGTTTTTGTTCTGTGTTTGAATTACTGTTGCTGTACAGTATGATTTGACATCTGACAGGGTGGGTTTCACCTTTTTAATTATTTATTTTACATCTAGGGTCATTCTCATGTATTTATTTTGTCTAAATGAATCATAAACAGTCTGTCAAGCTTTCAACATAGATCCAAGGGGAATTTAAAATTTTTTTTCTTATTAATATTTGGGAACTTCCTTCTTTTCTTCCTTTTTTCCTCTTTCTTCCCTCCTCTCTCCTCCTCCTCCTTCTTACTCTATTCTTCTTTCTCTTTTTCATCTCTTCTCCTTCCTTCCCTTACTTTCCTTCTCAACTTACTTCATCATTTTCATTTCTCCATCATTACCTTCTTCTATTTATTGATTTCATTTAAATAATAAATTTCATCGAGAAAAATTAAAAATAGGCATAGTGATCAAATGTTGACATGTTGCCTTTTGTGTATGCTTCAAATATTTTTAAATTGACGCCTAAAAAGTTACAGAAACAGGCACATTCTTCCACCTGCATTTTCCTCTACTCTCAAAAGTAACTAACATTAAAAAATGCTGCACTATCTTTTTGTGTGTTGTCATTTTGTGCATTTTTAACCTATAATTTCACAACATACTTATTTGTCCATAACAACATATATAGTGTTTTGTATGTTTAAAACTTTTGTACAAAATGTGTCAGACTGAACACGTCCTTTTGCAACTTCATTTATTTTGGTCAACAATATGTCGCTTTTCTTAATGAGCATCCTGCATATTCCTTGTTTCATTTACCCTTGGTTATTTAGAATATGTTCCTTATTTTCACGCTAACTTCAATTGATTCAAATTTTGTTGATGGCTTGTGCAACCAAAGGCCTAAATGAGATCAGTCTTCTGTCATTTTTCTTTTAGTGCTTTCTAGATTAGTCTGACATGCACACCCAGTTGGAAAACACTAGTGCAGAAGAGGGAGAGCCTAATGTCAGCATTACCTAGGTATTAGAAGAATTTGGATATTATCATATAAACCTGGCATGATAGCTATGACAGAACCTGTTCTACTGCGAGAAGGCCCTTGCTCAGGACTTCTCTTTACCTACATGGGAACCTGTGAAAGGGAGACCTGCTTGTGATCTTCATTTATAAGGCTAGTGCTGGCCACTGCTTGGTTCTTATCAATCCATACTTGAGGCTAGCACTACATCTGTTTGAGCAGAATTCTGGTCACAGTCTTACTCTGAATTTGGTATCCTTCCATCGCCCTTAAATTCCTTAACTATACCTCACCTAGGTTTTCCCACATTGTATCTTCATAGATATCCCCAATCTCATCTTAAATCTGAACTGAATCTGCCTGGCTCTTGTCTCACCAACTATTTGGGGGTAATGTAGTGATTCATTTTGTTTCCACATATTATTTTAAGTTCTTACTCCCTTCTTCCCCCATCTAGGTTCAGTTTTTCCCCTGCTTTTAACACCTTGGTCCAGGCAGCTACATTTTCAAACTGTACTAGTATGGCAAAAAACATTTTTCACACATGCTAAATATGAAAGATTGGCTGTGATTTTATGGGAAAATATGTTAAAGATGATTTGGAGGAAAGATCTGGATTCACATAGAAAGAACTATCTGCCATTGGTAGGTAAAGTGATGTTACATACATGTATTCTTGTTGTCACTTATTTTATCTCATCCATGATGAGAACTGATGATTATAAAACCTTTGACTATGAACATAAGATGTGAGTAGTAAGAGAAAAAACCCGTAACAGAAATGAAAAATAAAATATTTTTGTAATCAAGGTCAGGGAGGATATTATTTTACTTTTTCCATTACATTATTCGTGTATGCATAATGGTGTGCAGTATTACTTTCCATGTGTAAAAAAAAATCACACAACAGAGTGCATAAAGAAGTGGAGAAATGGAGAATAGTTCTCAAAGTTATTTGATCTGGCAGATTATCTTCCAGAGATGGGTGCAGCTGTATTTTCCATATCACAGGCTCTTCTGGAACATTAAACTCTTCCCCCATCAGGAGGTGGTGTCTGCGTGTGTTCTCCTTGAATTTGGGTGGCTCTTCCTGACTGCTTCAACCAAGAGACTCCAGTAGGAATCATACCATGTAATTTCTGAGGCTAGATCATAAGATTGCCATGTATTTTAATTTTGTTCTTTGAGGGTTGCTGGCTCCTGGAACCCAGCCAACATACTGTGATGAAGCCTACACAACTGTGGAGAGGCTCACATGGAGAGGAATCAGTGCCCACTGATCTACAGCCCTGGCTGAGCTCTCAGCCAACAGTCATAATCAACTTCCAGCCATATTAATGAACCATCTTGAAAGAGGCTCCACCAGCACCAAGCTGAGTAGCGTGATTATGTTGCCAAAGATCACCTCTTTCCTATCATCTTTTTTTCTGAGACTTGTTTAGAGTGAACTTGGAAGCTGTGTTTTGCTCACTCTGAAGATTGAATATAAGAAAATATTGCTCAAGTTCTGGATGATGCAGCTGCTGAAGTAATCTGTGATGCACTTTCCTTCAGGAATCCTTATCTATTTGTTCAGGTGTTCCACAAGCCTTCTTATCTTGGAGTCCAAGAATACTCATTGTGTGATTGCTTATTGTTTCCCAGACACCCTGATGCTTTGAGTCCTTGTCTCATGCTTTCAAGTAATGTTCTCATGTTTACCTGCTGATATTCCTTCAAAGGTGCAGGCTGTATCTCTCCAAGCATGGAATAAAACAATCAGATAAGATGTTGTATAACAATTCATATTAAAAACATGATCTTGTCAGTCAAGAAGAAGAGATGAAAACAAACACCTTGAGAGTTCATGAGTAGAAGTATACAGCCCTGAATTTATGATAATATGGTGCAGTTTATCCATACGCAGCAATGTAACTGCTTAAAGTGCTCCCAAAATTCAGGCAAAATAAATTATAAGTATTATTAAGATCAAAGAAGGTAAGAGTCCCTACTTTTGACATAGGCCAGGCCAAAGTTTGATGTATATGCTCATCTCTTAGCTCTGCAAGTCTATGAAGAAACCATCAGAAAGCATCCTGAAAATAGAATGAGCTTCCATTCAAAACAGAAAGCTCCTGTCTGTTTTAGTGAAGGCTACCAGATCCTTTATCAGAAATTTGGTATAGTTCAGAGGTACAAATGTTCTTTTAGGTCCTTTGAAGCACAGGATTCAATATCAGAGTTTAGTCTTGGCTCCAACCTCCAATTCTTTGAATAGTCATTTGAGCAATCTTGGGGACCAAGTCTTCCATTAGCATAGTGATCAATTCTCCTCATTAACAAGGAACCAGAGATAATATTTCATAGGCAAAATACTCAGGTATGCAAAAATGTAAGTTTTCAATTAATGTTTTTTGTACTGAAATTATCTTAGCTCATTAGCTTTCACTTCTACCTGGTAGCAGTGAATGTAATTTTGCTATTCCAAGTTGACCCATTATTTCTAGTTTCCAGTTTAGTTTATTTTAGATAAAATTTTAAATTCATAATGTTTTTATGACCTTTTATCTTCTCTTCCAAAAAAAGGTTATTCTAACTTCCTAATGGGTTTACTTTCATAGTAGTTGTTGTTATGTATATATATGTATATATTTTTTCAAAAATCAACTTTATTGGTTTGTAACTCACAAAAAATAAAATTCATTCTTTTAAAGTGTATATTTTTTCAATTTCTACACAAATAGCCTGCCAGAATTGGAATGATGTTGAATGTAGATCAATTGTGAGAGAATTGCCGTTAACAGTATTGAGTCTTCCAATCCATGGACATGGTATATCTCTCAATTTATTTAGACTTTTTGTTTCTTTCAGCATTTCATTGAAATTTTAGGTTTAGAGGTCTTGTACATATTTTGTTAAGTTTGTCCTAAGAGTTTTATATTTTGAGATGATAGCATAAATGGTATTGTATTTTAAATTTTAGTTTTCAATTGTTTCTTTCTGATGTATAGATTTAAATTCATTTCTGAATGTTGAACTTGTATTTTGTGATCTTGTTAGTTCTAATAACTTTTTTTTTTTAGTTTCTTTAGGACATCGTATGCACATGATTATGTTGTCTGCAAATTAAGGGAGGCTTTAATTGTTTTGTAACCTGTATGACTTTTATTCGACTTCAGTAACAATATTAAATAGAAGTGGTGAGAACTGATATCTTTCCTTATTCCAGAAATTAGAGGATAAGAATTCAGTCCTTCATTATTGATTATGATTTTATCTGTAGATATTTCATAGGTATAAGTCTTTCATTCTTGATTATGACATTATCTGTAGATATTTCATGGGTAGTCTGTATAACATTGAGGTGTTTTTATTCTATTTCTAGTTTTATGAAATTTTTATCATAAAAACGTGTTAAATTTTGTCATACATATGAGTATGTGTTTATACTCTAAACAGAATTAGATTTTTAGTCTTTATTCTTATAGTGAAATAAATTACATTTTAAAATGTTAAACCAGTCTTGAAACTCTGGAACTACTTTTCATAATGCACTACCTTTTATATCTAGATGATTATAATTTACTAAGGATTAAGGATTTTTTGTGTATTTTTTCATAAAGAGTATCAGTCTAAAGTATGCTTTTCTTGTAAGATTTTATCTGGTTTTGGGTCAGCATAAAACTGGCCTCATGAAATGATTTGGGAAATCTTCCTCCATACTCTTTTTGAAAGAGTTTAGGTAGAATTGTTATTTATTTTATAAATATTTACTGGAATTCACCAATAAAGTCCTCTTTGCTTGGAGTTTTCTTTGTGGGGAAGTTTCTGATTAAAATTTGATATGGGAATATTCAAGTTTTCTATTTCTTCTTGAGTCAGTATTGGTAACCTGTATCTTTTAAAGAATTTGTTGATTATACCTAAGTTGTCAAGTTTATTAGCATAAATTTGTTTATTATGTTCCCTTATTTATTACTCTAAAATTTCTGTGG
This sequence comes from Cebus imitator, assembly GCF_001604975.1. NCBI lineage: Eukaryota > Metazoa > Chordata > Mammalia > Primates > Cebidae > Cebus > Cebus imitator. Next base: position 1,614,027 of record NW_016107333.1, read on the forward strand.
ATTTGTAGTGATGTCCCTGTTTACATTCAATTATTGGAAATGCTGCCTCTTTTCAAAAAATACTAATAGTCTATTTAAGAGTTTGTAAATTTTATTTATATTTCTACAAAAACAGCTTCAGTTTCATTGATTTTTCTGTTTTGTCTAATTTTTATTTTATTGGCTTCCTCTCTTATTACTTTCTTACTTCTATTTCCTTCAGGTTTAACTTACTTTTCTTTTATAGATTATTTAAATGAAAGCTCAGGTCACTCATTTTATATGATTTTTATTTTCTAATATAAGCACTTAATACACATTTCCATCTACATGCTGATTTAGCTCTTTCCAAAATTGTTTTAATATTTTCTGATGCCATTATATTTCAGTTCAAAATATTTCATAATTCTTTTGTGATTTATTCTTTTACAGTCTATATAGATGTGTGTTGTTGAGTTTGTAAATTTTGGAGATGTTTTCACACAGAATGTTTGTATTATTGGTTATAATTTAATTTTATTATTTTCAGAGAAGATAATCTGAATAATTTTAGATTTTTTGGATTCATTGATACTTGTTTTATAGCCCATAATATAATCTAACACCATATAATCTTCCCTGTGCACCTGAAAAGAATGCATATTCTCTTGTTGAGTGGACCATTCAACACATTTCACTTAGGTCGAGTTGGTTTTTAATGTTATCAAAGTCATCTATACCTTTACTACTTGTTCTAATAATTATCTGCTGACTTGTTCTAATAATTACTGAGTGAGCAATGTTAACATATTTAACTAAAATTATAAATTTGTCTGTCTTTTAAGTTCTACCAACTTTGGTTTCAGGCATTGTTGAAGCTCTGTTATTAGGTGTGTATACAGATTGAAAATGTTATGTCTTCTGGATGTACTTTGCAGTTTTTCATTATGAAATGCTTCATCTTATCTCTGAAAATATTGCTTATCCTGATGTCTACATTGTAGATCATTAATATAGACATTCTAGACTATGCCTAGCATTTGTTTACATGGTATTTAATTTTGTAGCCTTCAACTTATAACCACACTATGACTTTATATTTAAAGAGGGCTTTCTATGGCTGGCCTATATTTGGGTATTGCCTTTTTACCCTCTCTGACAATGTGTCTTTTAATTGGAGTGTCAAGATTAGTAATATTTAATGTAGTTATTGATATAGTACGTTTAAATCTATACTCTTGTGATCTTTTTTTAAAAATTGTCTTTTCTGCATCCTTTATTGTCAATTATTGTTTTAGTGTTCTATTATTTCCACTACTGACTTATTAGCTATCCCTTGCTTTAGTTTTTAGTATTACTCTAGGGAATATAACACACACCTTTAACTAATTTCAGCCTACCTTTAAATGATACCATCTCACTTCACACATAATGTAAAAATCTTATATACCTTATATGCTTTCGTTTATCTCCTTCCATCTTTTGTTGCCATTCAATTTTATTTATGCATATGCTATAAATAGCATTATTCTTGCTTCAAAGATATGTCATTTGAAGAAATAAAAAATGAGAAAAATAGTGTTTTATGTATACTCACTTATATATACCATTTCTAATGTTTCTCATGCCTATAATGTTCTCAGCTGTTCTCAGTTCTCAGCTGTCATCATTTTCCTTCTGCTGGAAGAACAGTCTTTAATATTTCTTGTTGTGCAAGTCTGCTGGTAATGAATTATTTCAGCTTATTTATCAGAAACATAATTTACCCTGAGTTTTGAATTTTACACTTTTCCCTGTGGAAGGGAACTTGAAGAATTTTATCAGGGGAGTTTATAAATGTCATGCTTATATTTGCATTCCAGAAGTATCCTTTGGACAGTCTAATATCCTTTGGACAGTCCCAATTGTTTGGCTTGGGAAAAGTCTGAAAGCAACAGGAACAACCAGGAGGCTGTTAAAATAATCTAGGGGAGATATAATGAGGTTTCAAATGAGTCAATGGAGGTAGGGGTGGTGATAAGAAAGCTGGCTTGGTAGATAACTGTGTCATCTGAACTTGGGTATCAAATATAAATGGAGACGATGACTCCCTGTACTTTGGTTATGGCTCTGAAGTAAGGAGAGGCCCTGTGTACTGAGGTGAGAATTTGTAGTAGGAGAAACTGGTTTGTGAGATCAGTGATGCTCATCTTCATGATGGCAAAGGCCCTAGGATTGGGGGGCTGTCCCAGATGCCATGCCTGGCATGCAAGTTCTCCACTGAGATGAACCTCTTATCTGTTTGGGGCCCAGGTACATTTCCAGCTCTTGGTACACTGCACACCAGAGATATAGAGACTGATTTTGTCCAAGTCACTGAGCATGGACTCTGGCTTTAGACTCTAGGTACATGATATTGAGGGTCTCCCACTTCTAGGACACTGGCTCCAGTTCTCTGCTCCTTCTGACCTGCACTGGACAGTTATGGATAATGTCCTTAGGCTAAAATAACTTCAGGTTAACACCTCTGCACAGAGTGTTTGGCCTGTGGCCTCTCTCATTGCATCAGCCTCACCAGGCTCTTGTTCTGTCTGTTTCTGCTATCGCACTGGTTCCAGCAAGTTGTACAGCTGAGTTCACCCCAAGTTATGACATTATTTAGACTTTTCCTTTCAACTCGGAATATGAAACAAGGATAAATCATTCAACCTCCGTCGTCCATTTAACCCCTGTGTAAACTGTCTGAGGAATATAATGATAATTACCTTTTTCAGGGACAGAGTTGGGGGGAGAGTCAATTAAGGCTTGCACTGTGCTTTGAGATCTTTCAATGAAAGGCTCGGGGTTATTACTGTTAACAAGATACTAGAGGGATATTTGCCAGCAGTGACTCCCTTTGAGCCAGCATGTCTGTCATTAGTAATTTGGGGGCTTGGCACAGAGTCATGGGAATGTTTTAATGGCTTCTGTTCAACCCCAGAAATAGATTGTGAAGTTGCAAAAAGAAAAGCTTGTTTTCTCTGCTCTCCTCTACTTCTGTACACGTGGTGACTCTCAGGGGAGATCTCAGGTTCTTTGTCAAGGGCCAAAGAAGTGAGAAACAGGGTCTTATGCTGCCTCAATAAATTCTGACAGTAGACAGTGGTCAGGCCTGTTCCAGGGAGTGATTTAAAGAGGAACTATACCACCAATAGTAACTCTGGCCTAAACTTCATTTCTGGAACTACCTGGGGAGCTTGCTAATCCACTGAAGCTTGGGAGTGATAGGTAATATTATTAAGTTGTAAGTGATAGGTACATTAATATTGTTTCCTAAATAAATATTTAGGAAATGTTTATCAATTTGAACAAGTGATTTTATTCCTAAAACAACTCCCAACTGCTTTTCAGAGCTGTCTTTGTGAGTCAAGAAAACAATGTTTTCTGCCTAGGAGGTGTGGACTTGTTTCTGGCACCTGAGAGAAGAATATATGTGTCCAGCCAACTTGTGTTTGGCCCTTCATTGGCAAAGTCCGTGCTGTAGCTTAATTTTCAGCCAATTAGTAAACTGTTCTTTTAAAAGCTCCCATCACTTCCTCTTCCTTCGTTTTTTTTTTCCCTTTATTTTTTACTCAATTCTTTGTTTTATTTTTAATCATTTCTTTACTCATCAAAGCAACATGATAGACTGCAAAAAATGGCAGATATGTGGAAATGAGAAGTAGCTTTGACTCCTACTGATGGTGACCTTAGGCAAGTCACTTAACCTCTACAACATTTACTTTACCCTCTGAAAAATGTGTTGACAACACAGGGTCCCAGCAAGATGTCTGGGAGTCAATATGGACACAGTTTTTTCAGGTGTTGCAGATGCAGAGTCCCATAAACTTGTGAAGTTACTGAATACAAACAATAGGGTATAGGGGAGACTCCCAGGTGGAACACCCTGGCCCCGGCCACAGGGAGCAGATATTATTCTGTTATAGCAAATGTTTACCAGACTTCATTTCTTTTTTCAAAGCAAATAGGACACTTAAAAATGTATATAGCGTGTCCCAGTTTTTACATGTTGGAACCAATTCATTTTATTTTGCAAGAAGATGTGAAACAATTACAACATGGTTGTAGGCTGGGTTTGACTAACAAGCAGCCAATCTGATATTTGTAATATATTTTATCCTTTATCCATTTCTGTCTTTTTCCTCTTCTTCTTTGTCCTCTAATACTTTTTCTTTTTCTATCTTTTTTCCCCCTGAAAAAAGCGTGTTCTTTATATTATCCTAAAGGAATACTGGAATTCTTTGCATGAGATACGTTCACACAAACCACAGTTTCCTCATTCTTCCAACAGGCCCACTCAAATTCACATCTCTTTTCTTATAAATGACAATACAATGACACCACCAAGCCCACTGAGTTTTGAAATAGGTAAGCCTATACTTCCATTCCCAAGAGAAAACTGGAAATAATATGTCTTCCTACTTTTACTTAAAAAATAAAAAAGAGCCAACGTGGCTGTTGACAAGATCACCAGGAATGTTAACTCATCAGTTACTTGGGGCTATCTGCGGTTGAGTTTGCCAACCCTTGGCCACATAAATGGTGTCAATCCTGAGCCTGATGAGAAGCTGGTCTGAAGGAGGCATGACCGTGTGGGTTCATTGCCTTTCCAGAACACTATGCTAAAGAAGCCTCAACCACTGGTTGTGCAGTAGTAAATTGTACATAAAAGGTATGCTCATCACCAAAAATGAGCATGGTTCTTCCCAATTGCAGGGACTTGCCTTATTTTAACTCTTTTTTTGGGAGAAATGTGACTACTTTATTTAATACAAGAAGAGACCCCTTTGGAAACAGTGTAATAGTACTTTGTATGCATGTCCACATTTTCTATTCCCTTTCCACTGACAGAAATAACTAATCATCAAAGGCACTCTTCCCACTGAGTCTAGATAGAGCCACAAAATCCTTAATATACATGGCAGCCATGATCGGTCATTTGGGGTAGGCGTATGTGTTAAAATCCAGTATGCCAAAAGGTGAAAACAACTCAAATATCCATAAAATAGTAAACAGGTAAGCAAAATGTGATATATCCAGGTTATAGAAAACAATTTGCCATGAAAAAGAAATGAAATGTGGATACACATAACAATGTGGATGAACCTTAAAGCATCATGCTAAGTGAAAAATAAACAGACACACAAGACCATGTATTATGAGTCTACATATATAAATATCCAGAGAAGGCAAATCTATAGAGACAAAAAGTAGATTGCCATTTTCTGGGGGTAGGGGTGGGATCAGGTGCTGCTTACAAATGGGGTAATGGTGTATTTTCTGGGGTGGTAGAAATATTCTAAAATTAGATGGTGGAGATAGTTGTACAAGTTTATAAATTTACAAAGAGTCATTTAACTGTACACTTAAAACAAGTGAATTCAACATTATGTAAATTATACATTGAAATCAATAAATCTGTTTACAAAACACATGGGGTAGGCTTGCCTGTCGGTCAAGACATTTGACTACCTGGAGTCATGGAGCCATAGGGCACAAGTTACTCCGGGATCTTCCTCTGACTTACAATGTAATATTAAGAGAGAACTTCCTTTCTCTGTCTGAATTTTCTTCATTTGTAAGTCGATGTATTTGAGCTAATGCTCTTTCAGGAACTTTTAGACTCCAGCAGTACCTGAGAAGAATAGTTACTGAAATATTTAACCACAAAACAAAAACAACCCAAATGTCTATCCTACCAGGCTGTCAACTTTTGGGAAGGAGCAGAGATTGGGGATTCATCCCCTGCCAATGTCTGGCTCACAGCTCTACACAGAGAGTTAAACACTGCCGTCTATTGGTATAAGGAGATTATGAATATGAATATTTATGAGCCTTCATATATAGTATTAAAGGTATTTTCTAAGAAGTGAATATCAGCATGATGTATGACAGTATGACATTCCTGCTCTCTCCAATGTGTCTTTTAGTCTTCTTAAAGGGTGTGAAACATTGGGAAGAAAATATCACCTTCTATAATCTAGTCTAGTTGTATAAGTAGTTGCAGTGAGAAAAAGAGGTATGTGTGTGTGTGTGTGTGTGTGTACGCTTGCTTTGGGTATGTTGTATTGGGTGAAGACAGGCTTTGGAGTCAAACAAACCTAAATTTTCTTCCAGGTTCTGCTATTAAATCCCAGTGGGATCATCACTTAACCTCTCTGAACCATCTGTGACATGGGGGTAATCTAATTTACCTCCCAAGGTATTTAGAAGTCCTAGGAGACCTTCTATGTTAAACAGCTAGAGTAGTTCCAGAAACAAAGTAAGTGTTTCCTAAATGTTTATTTCTGACCTTTTTGCTCTTTCTCTTCCCCTCCACCACATTCAAGGTCTGTTTGGACATGGCTGGGTCCAGATAGTAGGGACTCAAAATAAAAGTCGCCCACTACACTCGATAATTAGATACACAAATGCCATCAGCCAAAGGCATGTTCATTTGGAAGGGAACCTGGCTATGTTGAGCGACTGTTCACTGTCTCTGGAAATGATCCCCTTGTCTTGCTCCTTTGGCCTTCTTCACTTTTCTCTTGGTCCTTAGCTTTTCTAAATTAGAGTTATGACTCTTTGGTAAGACACTAGGTCCATGATAATGAATATTCCTTGGCAATGAGGTCATGGCAGAGCCTCAGACGAGAATTATTTCTAAGCTAGATGTTCCAGGAGCCCACCCACCCCTTTTCTAATTTGGTCAAAGCATGCAAGTTTCTTTTTCTGTTTTGGAGCAAACCCATGCCTGTGCTTTCTATCATGCATCCTTTTAAGACATAGCCAGGAAACTCCACAATCTGACGGCTGGATGCCATCAGATTTTGCAGGGCCACACACACTTTTAGGAAGATTTTGCATATTTTCGAATGTTTTATTGTGGTCACAGAGATGCAGATATGTGACAAATATTCTTTAGGGAAAGAGAGAGAAAAAGATGAACACTTGTGGGGCCTATTTTATGTTTGGCATGCAAGATGTTTATTCTTCTATTCACTTATTTAAGATTAATGAATAACTTTGAGTGCATTTTTGCATAAAAGGAAATATCAGATTCTTTGTCAAAACAAATTAAGCAATGCAAAAGGGCACAGGGCGAAAAGTAAAAATATTCCTACACCAGCAACCACACTTCCTTCTCCACTTACCCTTCCTTCTTAAAATTTGAATCTCAAGTGGAAGTAACCACTTCTAGTAGACTAGTATGGATTCTTCTCTTGACCCTTTCTCAAGCACTTTGCCATAAATACAAATTGTTCTGCAATCCCCTCATTCCATTTATATACCCTGCTTGTCTCTCTACATGATCACAGATAGAGTTCTCTCACTCTTTTTAATGACTCTCTCACATTCTATTTCATGAAAGCGCTCGCATTTGTTTAGCCATACCCCATCCATTGTCATATGCGTTATTTCTTGCTGGTTGTACATGTAACCTACATGTGTTCTATTTGCAAACACTTGCAAATAATTTTGTAAAACAGGTTCTTCAAAAGAATTTATTGAAGAAAGTGTCTACCAGGTAGGGGACTGGGTGCTATAAGTACAGCAGGGACAAGATGTAATTGCTTCCTGCCTCCACTGAGTTTGCAATCTAATCTGCTGCTGTATTCCAAATGTCTACTCCATATTTTCCCGACCTCTACCCTGCTTAATAATGTAATGATAATTAGTCCTGTTTATAGATAAGAAGCCTTTGGCTCAAAGAAGTATATGAACACTAGCAAGTTCACCCAGACTATTAATTGCATAGTTGGGAAACATTTCCACGTCTAACTCCAGAACTTCTATGCTGCCCATTACCTGGTCAATGACTAGGATTTGGTCACTTGCAACCCATCCAAGATGTGTCACATTTACCTATCTGGTATTGGATTTAAAGCATTAGAGATCCAGGTGAATTAGAAGCAAAGAGATGAGTTCCTGCTCTCTGTAAAACCATGGCACAACAGCTCATGAGGAGAAGTAGAGAGACTCATGACCCCCATTATTTATGGGAGGGTCTGTCCTGGGGTCAGGCATATCAGATTTTGAATTTCAAGTCAGCCACTTTGCATCTGAATAGCCTTGGCCAAGTCATTTCTTCTTCATTAGATTCAGGTTTCCTCATCTGTAAGGTGGAAAATATCAGTATCCACCTTTCCAGGGTTGTGAGGCTTCGATGAGCTCATGTGCATCAACTATTTTGCATAGATCCTAAGACACAGTGGGAGCTTGATAAATGTTAACTATTGTTACTGCTTTCATTTTAATGTTTTTTATTGTGCTAAATCTGATTGCCCTCTGGAGTCCCTGCTTGTTCCACCAACTCTGAGCCAAGCACCTGCCTTCTCACCACCTTTTCTGTCCTCAGGAGCCCTTGGGAAATTCTGGGTATGGCCTCAGTTCCCATCAGAGGAGAATGTGAACATGATATGTCCCCAGTATAATCCAGGATGCAAGGAGCCTACTAATTAGAAATGGAAAGGTGGGCACCGTTAATGGTTTTCCGAGGAGTCATTTACACTCACAGTTTGGGAACTGGGTGTGATTTCTTCTTAGAATAACTCCCTGAAGATTTGTGACCTGCTCTGATCCTGTCATCTCATTTCCAGAGTCTCTTATGTCCTCTGAAGGCCGAGCTTTGGAACTCAGCTCTTTGGCCTGGCTCTTGCTGCCAGGCTTGACGAGCACAGATGCTACTTGTCAGGCTTGCGCCAAGTTGCCCGACCGGGACACTCACCACTGGGCCAGGCCATCCTTTACCGAGCTGGGCTCTCAGCCACGACTGGAGAGGTGCCAGAGGGAAGGAGGCAGGCCCTGCATGGAGCTGGAGTGGGTAATCGTGGTTGGGAGCCTGAGATGGCCCGCAGCTACAAGGGCAAGATTAGTGACATCAGCCCTTCCCAGGTAGCAGGTTCAGACAGGAGGAGCGGGAGGCCGCCGGCGCCTGGGTCAGCGGGGGCATTGGCAGCCAGGAGGGTGGGCCCTCCCAGGCCTGGGCTCCTTGGGACCTGCCTGCTCTGGCGTGGTTGTTGGGAAACCTGTTGGGTAAGCTCTTGTGTGTTTCCCTGTAAAGCTAGGTCTTAACAGTCAAAGCAGAAAAGTGGGGTGAGGGGAGGGAGCTCTTTAATGGCTCTGACATGTACTTGAGAAGCTGCCAAAGGGTGGTTTATGTTTCTTAAACAGAGATGTGTTATGATAGTGAGTCTGCTTCTGTGGTGGTGATAGCTGAGCCCTGCCTGAGGCGGGGGCTCCCTGACATGCTCCTTTGCCAAGACAGGAGGTGGCATGGTGAAAGGAGTTGATTGCCAGATTTGAGGGGCAGCAGAGGTAGCCGCCCCAGTACACAGAGTATATAACCTCAGGGTAATCAGATCATCTATCTGAACTCCAATTTCTCATCAGCTAAATGGAAATAATGGTTTGTCCCTCACAGATCTCCACAGCTGCAGGTTCTTAGCTGCGTACTTGCACTGCACTATTCGATGCATTTCACAAATATCTCAGTTACTCCTATAATGACTGCATGATGCAGGTGCTATTGTGAGGCTTGTTTTACACATAAAGCGCCGAGATATCAAATGATTTGGGCAAGATCTCATAGCAAAGCTGGCAGAGCTGAGACTGGACTCTGAGCAGATGTCTCTAACCATAACCACTGTGCTATGCTTCTCAGAACGTGCCTAGGATGCTGGTCCTCCCCATCCAAGCACTTGGGTCATTGGGGGATAGCACCTTAGTTAATGTGATTTTTTGGTGAGTGCCCATTTCCTTAACTGGACTCTGAGCTCTCCACCTTGGTTTTTGCTCATTTCTGTATCCCCAGCACCCAGCTCCGGACTTAGTAAGGATTCCCCTGCAGTACCTGTGTGATAGGCTGCCAGGAGGACCAAGACAAATAACTTGAAATATTTGGTGGCTCCCTATGAAATCACCGAGCACTGCTTTGAACTTACAGTGGGCGCTAGGGAAATGCTTATATCCAGGGCAGATATTCTGTGGGGGCTGGGTTTACTTCAGTGACTTTGTTCAGGGAGAGCCCTCAGTGGGCATGATCAGTCATTAATGGAGTCACTCCCAAATGGCAAACTTTGGAGCAATCTATTTGACTCACTATAAGAAGAAGAAAATGGCTGGGACCATGCTGTTCAGGCAGGCCAGCACTGCACTCATGTGCTTCATAGACCTCCCCTTGCGCAGTTGATCTTTCAGAAAGCATCATCTCAAAGCAACTACTACCGAACCTCAAAAGGTGGTCCAGCCCATCTGTCTGTCTCTGGGAGGATTTCTCATTTTGTTCAGCAACCTAACCCATCTTCATTTTCAGGCCTAAAGCAGAAAATCTCCAAAGTGCCAAGGGGTAAAATGCCTTCAAGAAAAATGGAGAAGAGAAGCTCCTTTCGGGTTGCACATTCTCTCCTCTCTCAGCAGTCTTTCTGTTTGCAGAGCCTGATGGGATAAGAAGAGGCAAGTGCCAGCCTCACATTGTGTGCATTGTGGGTGTGCAAAGATGCACCCAGCATTCCTTCTCTGACGCTGATAAATCCCACACTTGTGGGAAATCTATTTTTCCAAAATGTTTGCTAAATTATCCATAGTATTTTTGCCTTCCATTATGCTCTTCCTGAGTTTCCTAGCCCATGCTCCTGAGCCCAATGAACCCTACGTTTGGACTTGGCTAGGGTTGTTGTTTGGCTGGTATGCAAAGATGCTACTGACAGACAGACAGACAGACACACACACACACACACACACACACACACACACAGGCTGAAATGAAAGCATAGGTCTAATTGATCTCTATGTTGGAATGGGTAATTTGTTTAGATTGCATCAAAAAAAAAAAAAAAAGAAATGCCTACTGGAATATTATCACAGTTTGATGTATTACATTCCTTCAGCAAAGAGAACATTTTAGAAATGGCCCGGAAACAACAGAGTGCAGGAGTATCATCAGGTAGTGAACAAATGGCTTTGGTTTCTTTGCCCAAAGTGGAACACAGTTAATCAGAAAGCCTCTGCAAATTTATGGGGAGCCTAATATATACCAGATCCTGTTTGGGGACTAGAAAGGTGCTTCATTTGCCCCCACACTCAATTCTGTACCTGGCATGATAATAAAGTCAGAGAAAGAACATGTCAGTGTGAGAAATCATTTTTTTTTTCTTAGTGAATGCTCTAGTTACCTGCTTGCAAAGTTCACTGGGGCCAGGACTGGCTATTTAAGATAGAAAGTTACCTTACTTTGGGAGCAAAAGAGTTCTTGGCACTTTTGGCTGAGGCCTTTATTTTTCAAGGAGGTGTCCTCATTTGCTAAAGACAATTTCTTGGCTCAAGCAAACCAATTCAACAGTCACCTGCATTTCTTGACAGGACTATTGCTCCTGAATATTGCCACACCTGGGGTGTGTGCTGGGGCCCTAGATTTGAAGCATGAATATCTTTATCCATTCAGGATGAGATGGTGGCAGCTTGTACTACACTCCCCACAGGTGTCTTGGCTCTGAATCAAGCCCCTTTGATTCACATAGGAAGGTTTTTTTAAAAAAATTACTGATAGCTGCTTCAAAGTACATGTCCTATTGATGGTGGAATCATGGGTCTCAGAAGATCTGGGTCTAACCTAATATCATGGGTCTGCTACTGTGTCCTTAAAAATGGTATGTAAATCTGTGTGATTGAATGTATAACTTCACAAGACTTTTTATACATGTATTATTCCAAAATTAAACGTATTTTGTCAGGTTATGTTGACTTAAGAAATAGTATCATTAAAAAAGGAAAATGAGAGTCAGTTGTTTTAGAAATGTTAGAAATCTTGCATTGTGGAGGAATCAAACATACTCATGCTGCCTTGTTGCTCCGTCTTATCTTTCACTGGCTAGAGAGTATAGATATTTATACACATAAATGTATATGGATACACACACATTTCCTCTTCTTCTTGGTCTCCTTGGATAGCTTTCATTTTCTTTCTTTCTTGCCAAGTAGCTCTGAGTATATTCAACTCTCTGGCCATTGATTCTTTTGGGTCTACAGACTCACATCTGCCTAGTCCAAATTATTTAACGGGAGCTCTTGTGTTTAACTTTTGGGCTCCCAAACACCCAGGTTTCTAGTTTCCAGGAGGTGGCCTCACCCAAGACATGAGGGCATCTGTCCTTGCCTGCCCTGACCTAGTTCTTCTCTCCACCTGGGCTATCACTTTAGCCCTTAACTTTACACTGTGAGTTCTGCTCAGCAAGTCCTCAGCTGCACACAGCAGTCACTAGAGGTTGCTCCTCCTTCCTTCAGTCTGGCCAACATCAAGGCACAGTGAGGTGAACAGTGCATGCCAATGATTGTTGAGGAGAGGTGCATCCTCAGTAGCAAAAGGGCTGGGCTCAGCAGTGACTCATGCCCACACCTGCCAAGGGCATTACAAGGGAAAGCCTCATGTAAAGAGCTTGAATCTTCCAGCCACATTACCAAGCAGGTTCTAGGGAGCAAGATGAAGGCAGGATGTGGCCATGGGGAAAAGTAGATGGGGATGGGTTGAGATCCTTGAGCCCTGAGCCTTGCACAAATACCTGGAGGGATGTTTATATGCCAAATGCCATTTGAGTCAGGATCCTTGGGTTTCAGGCTGATTTTAAAAAACCATCTATAGTCCCTGTTAATGGAGAGAGTGCTTGGATAGCATGTGCAATAATATTATATAATAGTCACAATAATAACCATCATGTTGTTTAACCCTAACCATTTGCCTAACAGTGTGCTGGATGCTTCACTAGATTGGCTCATTTAATTATTTTATCAACTTAAGGTAATAAATTAGTATTCCCTTTTTACAGAAGTGAAAACTAAGGTATAGCTAAATTAATAACTTGCTCAGAGTTCCATAGTTAGCAAGTGGTAAAAGTGTGTTTAAACTCGGGAAGCCTGACTCCAGATCCTGTACTCAACCACAATAGTGTAGTGTCCCATGACGTTAAAAACTAGGGATTTGCATACCTTTCCTCAGACAGGGCCAGATAGTAAATATTTTAGGCTTTGAGGTCTTATGGTCTCTGTGGCAACTACTCAACTCTGCTGCTGTGGCAATCAGTATTTATTGACAATGTGTAATTAATGGTGTGGCCATGTTTCAATAAAGCTTTGTTTATAAAAAACAAGCCATGGGTTGGATTCAGCCTATAGGCAGTAGTTTGCTGGCACTTGGCATAAACGAAAGAGGACACGGAAGTTTCAGATTTAACAAACACTCATTGGAACACTTAATTATGTTTCAGGTACTTTAATTAATTTATTTTATTGACTCTCAAAAGCTTAAAGGTAGAAAAGGAATTCCCAGTTTACAAATGAGAAAACTGAAACTCAGTGAAGTTAACTTTCCTGGAGACGTACAGCTAGTAAATGGCAAAGGAGAACTGAACATAACTCATCACAACTCAAGTTCCTTTGTCATTTTTCTTTGTAGGCTTTCCAAGTAGACTGAAGCCCCATAAATAATCAAGTCTCCAGGAGCTATGCTGCCACATTTTTCTTTTTCAGGGAAGTGTGAACGTGTCATAACTTGTCCATGACTAGCTGCAAGGCATGCTGGGACCTCAGGCACAGGAGGCCTCTGGAAGAGGAAGAGGCACTGAGATGAATATGGAGAAAACTTGCCCAGATGGAAAACTGGCCATTGGTAGAGGGAGGGGTTCTAGTTGTCCAAATATGTGGCGAATTCTGGGGGGTTCCAGCTTAATTTCATCTTCGTGATGGGACATTGTAGGGGGTGGGAGTGTGAGCAGAGAGATCAGGAATCTCCAAACTGTGATAACAATGGGATGGCATCTTAATTTGGAGCAGGGTGCGGGTTAGAGGATCCTGGGAGGAAGGAGCTGGAAGGGGCTGGCCATCATTGGAGTGAGCTAGTTCTCAGAAATAAGTTTTAGGCTATGGAAGCATCTGGAGTGAGAAAAAGAAATCCAAAATGGAACACACACTCATATAACCCAGGTAGACACCTGCCTTGGCCTTTACACCTCAGATTAAGGGCATCTCTTTACAGAGAACTTTGCTAAACACTGCAGTAGACACCCCTTGCTCTTCATTGCTATTTGGCTGTAGTTTTCTTACCCGGATACACTCCCACTTCCATACCTTTCTACTTACCACTCACTTTTCTGGGAATGCTCTTTTCCCAGGTATCCTCATGCCTTGCTTCCTCACTTCTTCAAGATTCTCTTTCAAAAGTCATTTACATGGGAGGCATTTCCATCTCATTTGAAATTTCAAACCCCCTTCATCCCCCAATATTTTATTTTATTTCACCCCTATTTCCTGCTTTATGTTTTTTCTCCTTAGCATTTACCACTAACCCATAATATATGTTATCTTTTTTTCTTCTTTCTTGACTGCTGTCTAGAAGATCTAGGAGGTTAGGAAAGGTATGTAGCTTTGCTACTGTATCTACCATATTTAGAACAGTACCTGGGACATTGTTGGCACTCAATAAATCTCTGTTGAATTAATGAACTAACTTATCACAAGTTGTAATTACATATATAATTATATATTATCTTTATCTCCCACTACACTGCAAGCTCTATGAAAATGAAGACCATGTTTGTGTTTTTATTACTACATCCTCAATGCCTAGATTATATGAGGTGCTCAAGAAAAAAAAAAAAAAAAAGAAACACTTGAATGAAAGAATGAGTGAGAATCAGGAGGATTCTCCTAACCCAATTAGGATGATTCTCCTGACTGGCATAACATGCCCAAGAACTTGTGTATGACATCATCCTAACTCTTATCAAGGAATTTATGTCTCCCACTGATCTTATATATTTTTTAGACCAAGTCTTGCTCTGTTGCTCAGGTTGGAGTACAGTGGCACAATATCAGATCACTGCAACCTCCACCTCCTGGGCTCCTGGGTTGAAGCAATTCTCCCTGCCTCAGCCTCCTGAGTAGATGGGATTACAGGTGCCCACTATCACACCCAGCTAATTTTTTGTGTTTTTTAGTAGAGATGGGGTTTTGCCATGTTGGCCAGGCTGGTCTTGAACTCCTGACCTCAGGTAATCTGTCTGCCTTGGCCTCCCAAAGTGCTGGGATTACAGGTGTGAGCCACCCTGCCCGGCTGTAAACTTAAAATTCTTTAAAGCATATATGTTGTGTCTTATTCATGTCTGACCTCAAGATACTTAACAGCAATTGGCACTTAGTAGGTAATAGTTAATTATCTGCCAAATGAATAAAAGCATACTGCCATAGTAAAAGCAAGGCTTGGGAGTGCAAAGCTTATTTGAGAGCTCACTGTCTGGTGAGGCTGAGACTGCCTTGTTTAGGATGGACACAGAGTGAAGTCTTCGTGGCAATGGAGAGTCTTTGCCAGAGTGACTTAGATGTGCTTAGCCATGAGGCAACCTCAGATCCCCTGCTTTGGTCAAAACTTGCACAGAGGACAGGGTAGGTAGTGTTGAATCCACAGGGGCAAAACTCAGACCTGCCGCTGACAGTAATCTGGGAAGGCTGGGTACTGATAGTGGAGCAGGGATAGAATACACAATTAAAGTCTGGTGGGGTGGCTTACACCTGTAATCCCAGCACTTTGGGAGGCCAAGGCAGGCAGATTACTTAAGGTCAGGAGTTTGAAACCAGTGTGGCCAACATGGTGAAACCCAATCTCTAACAAAAAATATGAAAACTGAGCCAGGCGTGGTGACGTACGCTTGTAGTCCCAGCTACTTGGGAGGCTGAGGTGGGAGAATCGCTTGAACCAGCAGGTGGAGGTTGCAGTGAACTGAGATCATGCCACTAAATTTCAGCCTGGGTGACAGAGTGAGACCCTGTCTCAAAAAAAAATGTACAATTTAGAAAAATAATTTGATGTCAAAAAGACAAAGATTAGAAGCTAAAAAACCACTTGGGTGTTATTGCACATGTTCAGTAATAAGCATTATGACCTGGATTTAATAGGAGTAGTAGAAATGGAAGAGAAGTGGGAGCATACCAGAGACGTTTAGAAGGAATAATTTATATGATATAATCACTAAGTGGATATCCGAAACAAAAGAAATAATATCCTTATATTTGGAGTTAAAAAAAAATAGTGGGTAAGCACTACATTTGGCCTTTTCTATTCAGTGTCTTGCTTTATCTCCAAAACTACTTTGTGAATACCTGCCAGAGTCCCTATTTAGAGATGAGAAAACAGACTCAGAGAGGCTAAGTGACTGGCACAGAAGGCTGGAGGTAGAATTCACGTCCAGTTACTTCTGCTTTCAAAATCTAACCTATTTATACAAAGTGACTCGAGAAATCTAGGTGCTGCCTAGACCTGGGAACCAGAAATGAGCATTCGGTGTCTGTGAAATTGAATGGACTATGTTAAACAAATATCTGGCTTCTTTAAAAAAGAAAAAAAAAAAAAAGGAAAGAAACAAAAAACAAGGCAGAGTGCTGAGTCACTCACCCCAAGCAGCCTCAGGGAGGTAATTATAAACAGCTGGAACAGACATCATGGGGCTCCACTAGAATAACCAGAGGAGAAGCTGGAAGGGACTGGCTCCGGAAAGGAGAAGAAGAACTAAAGCAGGGAAGTTGCTGCAGAGGACAGAGCATGACCAGACACAACCGGATAGAGCCAAACAGAGCAGGGGCCTCCTGTTCCGAAAGAAAAAAAAAAATCCAATTCTAAAAATGCAAGAGTTCTCCGAGCTGTTATCTCTCCGTAAACAGTAAAGTAATAGACACATGGCCCTGAAACCCTGAAGCCTTGACTCTCCATCACATGAAAATAAGTTTGAGTTGAGGCAATAAGAGTGGTAGAGAGGCCAGTGAAAAATCTATAGGTAGAAGGGCAAAGCTGGATAATGAAGGGCCCCGTAGGGACTTAGAGGTTATTTGTTCTTAGGCTTCTTTCCTGTAGGTACTGGTGACTCGTTTTTCTTGAAAGGCTAAGTAACTAATGTCTTTTATTGATGAATGACCACTTGCCTTTTGATATACAACCACTGAGTTAATTTTCCCTTCCAGAATTTGCAGCAGCTCTGAGTTGTGGTATTTACTAAGACACCCCCATCGGTGACCCTGAGAACACCTGGGCAGCTCATGAGACCCAGGCCCAGCCAGGGAAGGACTTCCACAGCCCTGGCCCTGAAATCTTAGCTACTGGTAGAATATCATTCTGTTGACCCTTAAATGAGAAGTCAAGAGGGGAAGTAGGATTGGGAACGTAAGGTGAGACATGCTCATTTGCTGCACCAAACCACCATCATCGGCACCTCCTCTACTCCATGGACTTAGCTACAGGCCCAAGGACAAGTTGGCTTTCACGCATTAGCTTCAAGTGAGAAGGAGGTAACATAAGTGTCCTGCAGTCTTTTTGACTTTGGTGCGTAGAGGTCTGTGAACAATTGGATGTAAAAATGTTAATTCGCAAATATGAGCAAGCAGGGTCCATTTGCAAATGAAAATGATACAGGACAAGAAATACTGAGTACCAAGGAGCATGGGAAGAATCAGCCCTTGGTTTCTGGTGAGAATGTAAGAATGTGTAAGCATGATGTTAAGCATCAGAGAGAGTTTGAGTATAGACAAGGTTTCAATGGACTTGGATCAGAACAGCAGTTCCTCAGTTCAAACCTGTGTGAGATCGGGTAACATTTGAACCTCTCTGAACTTATCTATTGACAGGGCTGAAACTATGTGAGATGAGGATGAAACTAGATTAATGCTTGTAAAGTATCTAACATAGTAGCTGGAACAAAGTATATTATCAGTGAACATCAGTTTCCTTTCTCTTTCTTCTAAGGTGCAATATTAATAAATAAAGATACTGTGGAATGCAAAGCATCTGCTTAGAGCTGGGTTGAAAAATTCCATATTTGTAACAATGTAGATCAACAAAAATCATTACATGCCAGTCACAATAATGGCAAAACCAAAGCATAAGAACATAGTTCATTCAAGGTCATAAAACTTAGGTGGAAGTAAAATTCAGTCTCCCAAAAGCTGCTTTGAAGGTTGGCCCTGATTTTTTCTTTCTCTAGCTCATCTTAAGGTCCATGTTTTTAATTAAAACCAAAATACTTCCACTCAGTGGGCAGACCTCAAATCTCAGCAATCATTAGGAGCACAATGGGTCCTCCCCTTGCCTTAATAAGGTCAAGACAGAAACAACAATAGCAGCTGCTGTCCTCCCCATCTCCCTTGGCTCTGGAGCTTGGCGTCTCCTTCTCTCTGGAGAGTCTATGAGTCAGAATTCATTCCTGAGGACCCTAGCCTAGGAAGCTGCACTCAGTTTGCCTGTGTGTGCAGAGCACCCAGCCCTCTCAGGAACTCTTATGATGAGGCACTTCTCAGACTCAGCACTGAGCCTGGTTCTTGGACTGAGGCTGCCTTTAGTCCTTCACTTGCTGTCTTCCCAGCATTCAGGTGGTCACTCTTGCCCAGGGTGTGTTATGGGTAACGGAATGAATGAATTCACACTCATAACCCTGGTAGTTGAGCAGATGCCTTTTGAGTTTACTCAATGAGGAAGGTAAAGACCCTCTGCAAAGACTGGTGCAGAGGAAGGGAGCCCTTCCTCTCCATCCCACTTCACCTTTTTTTTTTTTTTAATCACACAGAAACACAGAATAAGACTCCTGTATTATTTGAGTTCTGGTCTTTTTTCTACTACTCAGTAATAGACAAGGTCAATTGTCCAACTGAAAAGGGTGCTGTTTAGTGAGCTCATCTTTTTCTGTTGGAAGTTCTGACATTTGATGAGCCTGGAACGGGACTCAGAGGGGACACAGAATCCACTCTGGATCAAACAGACCTGGATGAAAAACTCCAACTCCTATACTCACCAGTTCTTGGACCTTGGAAAATTTTGAGTCTCCATTTTATCAAAAGATATTGCATGATGGAAGTACTTTATATATAGTGCAGGTATACAGTGCATGCTCAAAAAATGGCATCTTAAAAATCTCCCACATAGCATCTCAATGCATACATATACTAAGAACATATATGCCCTGCCCTACCTTGCTAGCAAGAAAGTTCTACCTCAGAGCCATTTTCTGTTGTTTCAGAACAAATACAACATATTGTAAATTTTCTGTATTCCCTCTGAGGCGGCTCCAAACAGAAGGCAATCTGCAGGGAGCCAAGGAGCTGGGAAAACGCATAGCATTTTTGGTTCTGAGGTCTGTTAAGCAATAGGAAAACACCCTTTGGGGATGATTGCTGACAAAAAGCCCTTCCTGTTCCAAACTGGAGGCATAGAATGGAGCAGAGAAGGAAGTGAGCCAGCAGTGGTTTCATTTGGGACCAGCTTGCTCATCTGATGAGGCAAAGACCCAGCGCTGGGCTCTCCTCCCACCCCCTTGCATTCTGTAGGGGAGCCATCAGAATGGGAGGTCGCCATGTTGGCCAAAGGCTTGTCCCGGGGGACTTGGAGGGTGACAAAAGTGGCACAGAGTCCTTTTTCATGGTGGTCTTTGACGGGAACAGAGAATCCAGGAAAAGTTTTGTTGATAGAACATTAAAACAGAAACACATTTTTGGGAATGACACTTCCAATTTGGGGTCCAAACTCCCAGACATTATTGAAGCCTTGGTATAAAAAAAATAGTCCTTCACTTTGGGGTTCAGAGTATATGGGTTTCCTCCCTATTACTGCTTTTTTTTTCTTTACATGAACACAAAAGGAAGTTAAGTGCTGCACTCCAGGTTGGACCCAGAGAGAGAATGATCCATTTATTAAGAGCAGTGGAGACGGTTTCCAGAGGATCTGCAGGAAAATGCCCTTTGCCGGCAGGCCCGTGGCGCCCGGGCTGGGCTAAGCTGATTAAACCTCCATTCAGAATTGCAATAACCCAAAAGATAGGCTGGGACAACTGATGGGCCTCAAGATTAGCCACTAAATGGATAGCTCTCTCTGGGATTGTGGCTGCTGTATTTTTGGAAAAGGGGCACTTTCTTTTCTTTCTTTCTTT
>NW_016107333.1:1634010-1636953 GCF_001604975.1 Cebus imitator
TTGCGAACCTCATTAATTTCCCAAAGTCTCGGCAGAAGAACAATTGCTCTAATTCCAACTGGCAAGGTTCTAAAGGCTGAACATTTCTCATATAATACAAAATATACGGAAAACGAAGAGACACACTTATATATGACCCCTGTAATAGATGGCCCAGTATACATAATAGGCTACACCCCATATGCAAACACACACATATGTGTATATAAATATTTTTTTCCATGCCTTTCTGCCCTTATCCTGGAATTTTTAGCAATTTGGCCTGTCCCTGCTTATTAATGATGTTTCCAGAGCAGAGCTCATTGGTGCATTTTCAGCAATGGGCTGATTAATAGGTGGGCACGGGGGAGCTCTTTGGAAGCCAGGGCATTGCTGGCTTGTTGACCTTGATGCTCGGGGGGATAGTCTTGCTTCAACTATGGAATCTCAGTTAGCATCATAAATTGTGGAGCCACTGGTTTTATTGCCCTTCTGCCTCCTGCTGGGAATGTTGTTTCTCTTTAATAATGGGCTGAGCAGCAGCAATGAGTACTTCCCCTCCTCCTCCCCCCTCCAGGACTTGCCCTGTGCATGCTTGCTTTCTTCTCCTCCACCTCCATTCTCTACCTCCCAGCCCTGATCACTAAAGCAGACACATGACACACACACGCATGCACACACACACACTGCACACACAAGCACTAGCTACACACACTTGCATCCATGCAGCTCTCATATGCATGCCCAAGCACTCACAGGCACACACAGACATGCATGCAGATGTGCTCACAGGATCACACACATATACGTGCAATAAACACACCCATGTAAAAATAGAGACCTATCATCCTCCTGTCTTTTAACTTCAGGACTTAGTAAGGACACACCCCCCCACCCTCCAGCCGCTCGCCTGCCTGCCTTTGCTTGGCAAAACTAAATCAGGCAGGGATTTTCAAAAGGCACTTTTCTAAACATCAAAGAAAACCAGAAAGTAACCAATCTGAGAAAATATGAAGAGGATAAAAATAGTCTTGTTTTCAAGATAGAGAATTCTAGAATATTAGTAGAAATAGAGAAGGGTTGGCCTGCCTTCTAAGTACTACTCTCAGAAGAGCAAAGATAACTCTCCTTGCTTCCCCATTTCCCCACCCTCGTGGTCTCCAGGAGCCGTCCCACTCCTTGGGCCTCAGGGACAAATCTCCATACTCAAGCTTGTCCTGGAGATGAATCCAAGGGAAGGTTCACTTTGCTGCCTGTCAGCTCCTCCCACTTCCAGATCATCCTCCTCCCACACCTAGTGAGCTCCTGCTCATGCTTCAGCTCTCTGTTCAGATGTCACTGCTTTAAGGAAGCTCTCTGGGGCCTCCTTGCCAAACCCTTCTCTTAACATCCAAGAGTGCTATGTTTCTTGTCCCTTTCACAGTAACCATCACAGTTGTAAATGTGTGTTTATTTGTGAGAGCATTTGGTTAATGTCTGTCTCCATAGCTGGAATATAAACTCCTTCAGTGCAGGGACCCCACATCTGATTGCATTCAGCCCTACAACTCCAGCATCAATCCCATTACCAGGAATGTAGTTTACACTAAATAAATATTTGCTTATTGAATAAGCAACTCTTCTGTATTGGATTACAGACATAGAGAGGTGACTTCCCAAGTCTATTTTTGCTCAAATGTCTAATGTGATAATCAGTTTCCATCTTGTAGTAGGTGCTGTTGGTGCCCTGCTCAGCTCTGCTTTGCTGGGCTGGTGGACCCATGTCTCAGCAGCACTCATTCTTGACTTACAGCTGGACCTTTTAGAGAATTACTCAAGATCAGGAGCTGTGTCACCCAGAATGGCCTTGGAAGCTGCATTCTCTCCAGATGTCTGTCAGTAGCCAATGGCCAACTAACACAAGGGTAGAAAAGTTTGGCACCCTTGCCTCAAGGTGGGAACTCTGTGGTTCCACGCAGGCTCCAGAGCTGCCTGTGGGATGAGGCTGAGACTAGACTTCAGCTGTACCCTCACCTTGGCCTGGCTTCTTCCTCTGCCCTATACTACTTCTGTCACTCTCTTACAGGTTTTATTTGGGGGCACTCTCTCAATAGCTCAATTACATATGAATCTCAGCTTAGGGCCTAAACCAAGACACATTCAATATTCATAACCAAAGGGATACTGATAATTTTTTTTTGAGACAGAGTCTCGCTCTGTCACCCAGGCCGGAGTGCCATGGTGCCATCTGAGTTCACTGCAACCTCCACCTTTCAGATTCGAGTGATTCTCTTGCCTCAGACTCCCAAGTAGTTGGGATTACAGGCGTGTGCCACCATGCTAGCTAATATTTGTATTTTTAGTAGAGATGGGGTTTCTCCATGTTGGCCATGGATATATATCCATATATCTAACGAGGTATATAATGATATATCAAACTCCTGACCTCAAGTGATCCTCCTGCCCCAGCCTCCCAAAGTGCTAGGATTACAGGTGTAAGCCACCACACTTGGCCGATACTGATAAATTGATTCTCTGGAAGAAAATAAAAACAACAATGAGCAACAATCCTGATTTGTAGCATTTACTAATTTCTCAGTGTAAATAACTCCTACTATGATCATTTTCAAGCTGCCAGTGTGACGTTGCTAAACACAAAGCTGAAAAGACGCGCATGCAATTGGCTCATGGGAGTCAATTTGAGCCATGTCTAAAATATCATAAGTCATGATAGACATAATTTAAAAGTTGTACACATAGGATTAATATTATGATTAGTACCATTTTGAGGCTAACTATGTACTAGGCATTTTGGTAAATACTTTATTTACCTCTGTCCTAATCTCCAGGAAGCTTATGCTAGTATTACTGGAGGTAAAGACTGTGGGTCATAAAGTTCTATGATTTACCTAAGGTCACACTGCTAGTAAATGGTAGAGCTGAGATTCAGCTCTGACTCCAGATTCTTTTTTTTTTTTTTTTTTT
>NW_016107333.1:1636983-1642721 GCF_001604975.1 Cebus imitator
TTTTTTCCTGAGATGGAGTTTCACTCTTGTTGCCCAGGCTGGAATGCAGTGGTGCAATCTCGGCTCACTGCAACCTCTGCCTTCTGGTTTCAAGCAATTCTCCTGCCTCAGCTTCCCGAGTAGCTGGGATTGCAGGCATGTGCCATCATGCAAGGCTAATTTTTTGTATTTGTAATAGAGATGGGGTTTCTCCATGTTGGTAAGGCTGGTCTCGAATTCCTGACCTCAGGTGATCTGCCCACTTCAGTCTCCCAAAGTGACTCCAGGTTCTTAATGCATGACCAACTTTAGCATCACCTACTAAAAGGCAATAGCTGCTTTCTTCGTGGCTATAGAATTTTACATTTGGAATAGTGACATTTTTCTGTACACCAATTTTCATTTCTTAGCATATTTGATTATTTCAGTAGAAGCTATGCAGGGCAAACACAGTATTTTAAAGATGAGGACCTTGAGACTCACAGTGATTTGTTTAAAGGCTCTAAGGCTCAGGACTAGAGTTGCGCACCTATTCTTTTCACGGTCCAGGTGTCTTTCTGGCAGACCCTACTCTTTCCTCCTCAGAATGTCAACTCTCAATGACAGCTTCATTGGATGTAAAATTTAGCCAGTCCTTATCCAGAGAAGGCCAGCATTCAGGTATTGAATGAAACATCATTCATCAATTGTTTAGCTGATTGGGCACCAACTATGTGCCAACCTAGGTTACACGTAATTTCAAGTAAGGAAGGTTTGCCCAGGATTCCTAAGGAACTGGGGGTTGAACCAATTCAGTTTAGTTTAGCACATTGTCAAATACTTGCTGCATTAATTGCTCTGCATCTGTGACTCCAAAGCAAAGTTCTGAGACTTTGCTTTGGAGTCACAGATGCAAAGCACTTACTACAGGACTTGGTACATGACTGGAAAGTGATATATCTAATGAGGTCCCTTCCCCTTCCTTAGTCCAAAACTGTTAATAGATCTTGCTGGAAAATGCCAGTACATTTATGTTCTGGTGGAATGGTGCACACAGGACATCCAGGCCTGCAGGTTATTCATTCACCCCTCAACGCCATCTTGTGGGCAATGAAAACTTTGCCAGGGTTTGGGGAAGCCTGCTCAGCCATTGTGTGATTTGACCTTAAAATCAAAATTGGATAATCTATATAGCTTTAGAAGAAAATCTAGAGATTATCTCAATGTGCAGAAGTTGGATTTAGGAATTCAGAATAATGGAGTCTACTCCTGGGACCATCAATGATATTGACGTATGACAAGATGCCTGATTGTGGTTTCAGTTCTCAGCAGAGGCTGTGAAATCAGGCAGATTTAGGCTTGACTTTTGGCTTTGTGACTGTGTCCTTGGCCAAGTCACTTGACCTCTCTCCATCAAGTTTCCACATTTGAGGAGTGGAAATAAAAGTCGAGCTTATTTTACTGCCTTCTTCAGAAAATATAATGAAATGATTTGTGATTAGTCCTTTACTCTGCATTTCAAATGTGCTCGTCCATAGTAGATGTTATCAATATTATTGTGGCTATTATTACTGCTTTCAATATAGGCTAATTTTTTGTGTGTGCCTTTTTTGCTTCACAGAATTGCTATCTTGATGGTTATAGACTTGAAACTCTAAATCAAATACTAAGAGTTATTAACTGACGTAGTTTCTTCCCTTTCTGTTGGAGAAGACCTCAGGACAAAAATCACCTCTTTCTAAGTCTGGAACGGTGGATGAATTAGGTGGTTGTTAAGTAGAACAGAAGACAACTTACTGGGTATTTAGCACCTGTAAGTCAGTAGGCACTGAACAGGAGGGTCTGATAATTCCCCTGAAACACACATCTATTGCGTATTTTTTGTATATAAAGACATGAGGAGATTATTAAGGAATAGATTAACGTGTCTCATCCTTTGTTAGTCTGTTGAAAGCTACCTGTCCTTTCCTCTGGGGGCCAGAAAGAACCATATAGGCTTTAACATGCTATTTTTACTTTTGATTTCTGGCTAAATTGAGCCATAGACTTCATTATTACAAACTGTAAATTCAGCTGGCATTTATCCAAGACCTGCAGTGTGCCTAGCCTTGGGCAGTGGAGGAATTAGACAAAGCTCATGCTCTCAAAACATGAGTGTTGTGCTTAAGTGGCAAATCCAGAACTTTGTAGACTACAAATCAGAATTGATCAGGGACACCAAGAAGGGGCCTTTTGAAGGGCTATGGGCTGAACATAGAGGGATAGTCATCATTGTCATTTAAATAGCCATTCCGTAGCTATTCTGAGTGGAGTTAATGTCTCGTGGTCAGCCTCAATTTCATATTGGTTGTGAGTCTGAAACATCCAGATAACTCAACCTTTCTTCCTATCTCAGCTTGCTCTGCATTTATCAGAGAGGCAGGGGCATATGATAGGTGGACTTCGCAGGAATCCTTTAATGAGCCAAGCACTACACTATATAATGTTACAGTGTAGTGGGCATTACTATAATTACTCTACTGATGAAAAAACCGGGGCTCAGAGAGTTTAAAAAATTTATTCAGTTACACAGGACGAAGGCAGTGTGTCTGACTCCAAATTCCCAGTTTTTCTGTTACACAGGCTGATGGCTGGTGATGTAGAAAAAAGAAAATCTCACTGTAGATACAGACTGAAGAAGATTCATCAATGCCTCTACCCTCAGATAACTCATAGTCAAGTAAAGAGGTTCTTAACCTTTTAGGGGGAAGGGCAGAGTGTGGAGATGTTGTGTAACTTTGAGACTCTCCCTCGAAAAATGCTGAAAATCTTGCACACTGCTTCAGAGAAATATTAGTACACTCTCCCTGTCCCATCCCAATCCCCAGCAGAGACTCTGAGCTCAAAATACCCTGGAAGCAGACTGTTACTAATTCCAAGGTGCCCTGCCCTATGGAGGAAATGCTGCTAAGTATTCCACTGGAAACTGCATGGACAGAAATAAGTGTTGGCTGTGTGGAAATCTCCCCTTCCACGCTGGCTGCTGCTGCGGACCTTGGAAGGAAGATACATAAGACAGCAATACTGAAGGACTCAGGCCATTCAGTCAGACACAGGGTGGACTTCTGAATGGCTATGGAGCAGAACAGCCACTGCTAATGCTATGGATCTGTTTTGTGTAATCAGCGTGACTCTCCATGAGTTTTCTTGGGCAAGCTGGAGATGAGGTGTAATTCCCTTTGCAGAGTAGATCTACATGGAAAGTGTGCCATAGAATATAAACCCACATACTGTATCACAGTTCCTTATTTGTTTTCTGCCTAAATTGGAAAGGTGTTTCTTGGGGTTGGCAGAGATGCTGAGATCATTTTTTTTAATTAAGAGTTAAGTATGATTAGGACTTCTAGGGTGCTGGTATGTTCTATTTCTGGATCTGGGTGCTGAGTACACTTAAGAATGCATATTATACTTTTCTATATGAAGATCGTATTTCTTTGTGTATATATGTATAATTAATGTATATATTTCTATATATTCTATTTAATGTGTATATGAAAGTACTTTTGGAAAAGAATGAGGCAAGTTATATAAGAACTGACCTTTTAAGTGGAAAAATAATATAGTCATCTACGTAATTTAAAGTACTCAGTTACAATCAGCCAGATGTCTGCCATATTACTTTAAAGGTCCCATGAAACAGGACTGAGACACCGCAACACATCTTAATACATTGAACTGGGAGTTCCAGAAAGATCCTCCAGCTTCCTTCTGGGGGATCTTTGGAGGCCTCGAATGACTGGCCCCTGCTCCTCTCTGGAGCCCTGCCTCCTAACTTGTGGCTCCTTCCAGCTGAGACCTGGCTGCTACTAGAGACAAGGTCAGATTCATCATTCCTAATGTGAGCAACCTCACAGGCCCACCGGATTGTGGAATGAGAAAGGAATCTGCTGCCAGATCCTGTGTCTTTTGCATTGGGGCATTGGTGTGTAGCCTGAAACTGCTCCCCTCCCCAATCTCCTACTTTTTTTCTGAGCTCCATTTATTCACAAGCACTTAGATTTCAGTTTACTGAGCAGCACTCCAGTGTCCTCTTGGAGCCCGCCCCTGCCCACCTCTGGACCATCTCTGTCTAGAAAAGGTCTGGTTCTAGTTCCTCCAACCCCCACCCCGACCGCAGTCTGATTGCTAGATTCCAAATCCCACCTTCTCTGCATACACCCTGGACTTTAAACATGAGATGTCAACTGGATACCCAACGCAATGGCTTTTGTGCCCCACAATGCTCAGCATCAGGCAGTTGCTTTAATCTCCCCTGGGCTCCCACTCCAGTCCTCCCTTTGGCTCAGTCTCTGCAGCCCCATTTCCATTGTGTTCCTTTCTTCCCTCCCTGCTGGCTCCTGCTGTGTGGCATCTGAGTTATGACATCCTGTGTTCCAGTGCTTTAGGGAAGCTGTTGACTTCAGAAATGGGAAGGTCTGACTGAAAGGCAGGAAGAAGGGAACCAGAGTCAGAGCCGAGACCCTAAGTCAGCAGCAGTGGTCTTTGAAGCTGCAAGAGAGGGCAAGTGTACTGGGTCCCTGGATGGAGGACACAGCACCCATGGGGAAAGGAGCACAGCCCATGCCATGGCCCAGGCAATCCCTGGAAACTCAGCCTAGCTTCTCTGTCTTTTGGGGGTAGGAGGAGAGGATGGGATGCAATGACACACAGAGATGTGTTTATCTGCCTTTATCTCTCCATCACTATGAAAATGCCCCAATATCTGTTTTAATTCCCTTTGCATTTCTTTATTTATTCACTTCCAAAAAGATTTAAGGAAGTTAATGCTCCCTATGTCATGGGTTATGTGGATCCAAAATGCCCCTCTAAGATCCGGCATAGCGCATAATTTCTGAGAATGTATTTCAGAAGACACAATTCTCCAAGGCCAGGGTCAGGGAGAAAATAGCCAGTGTGTTGCAGGATGTCAATAAATCTGCAAGACCTCAGACACATGCTTTTGCCTCTCTGATCCCATTTCCTCCTCATCTGTAAATGGAGATAATGATCGGGCCTTGCCTGATTCTCTAGTGGAGAGTCCTAGACAAGAATGAGAGAGCTCTTTGTAAACTATAAAGTGAGGAGTTATTAGGAGCCAAATGTGCACAAATTTCAGGAAATGAGATTCTGCTGGACAGCAGGAGCCTCGTGATATAGGAAGTGTCTCAAAGTCTGGCTTTTTAAACTGCTATAAAATCACGTATGTAACAAAGCCTGTGTGACTCTCTTGGCTGCCGCGATAAACGCCTTTGCTTTCCTAGACTGCAACCACATGACCCTGATTATTCTGCCCTTCTCTCTGTATTTTTTGTAGAACCTTGGCTGTCTTATTTTTTTCAACTTTTTTCCCCCTTGGTATCATCATTGGGTCCTTTTCTTTGTCTGCATTTTAAAATGGTAGAGTTACTAAGAGTTCCATGTTTAAGCTAGAATTGCTTCTCATTTCACTTGTTCAATCTGGGTGATCTTATCTTCCACCAGCCAACTCCTGATATTCTCCAAATCTATAAGAAATCTAATTCCCCTATTCTAAATTTCAAACTTGAGTATCTTCCCGTCAACTCCTCCTCTTATCCTCATATGCCCCTAACTGATCTCATAAACTTTTCTACCAAATTTATTTTCCCCTAGTCTTCTGTATATGAACGTATCAGTATTTCATCTGCCCAGGCCGGTAAGACTGACTCTAAGTACCCTTGAGGACAGTGATCACACCTGTCTCTGTCATTGTGGAATTTCCAGTGCCTTGTACATGACAGTGG
>NW_016107333.1:1642747-1670205 GCF_001604975.1 Cebus imitator
TTTTGAGATGGCGTCTCACTCTGTTGTCCAGGCTGGAGTGCAGTGGCACAATCTCAGCTCACTGCAATCTTCCCCTACCAGGTTCAAGTGATTCTCCCACCTCAGTTTCCCGAGTAGCTGAGACTACAGGTTCATGACAACATGCCTAACTAATTTTTGTATTTTTAATAGAGATGGGGTTTCACCATGTTGGCCAAGCTGGTCTCTAACTCCTGACCTCAGGTGATCTACCTGCCTCAGCCTCCCACAGTGTTGGGATTATAGGCGTAAGCCACAGCGCCTGGCATCAAAAAAATTTTTATGTGTAAAAAATGTGTTATCTTCTCTCCCTTTCCCACTAAATAATAATAAAAATAACAAAATTATGTAAATTGGATAGATAGATACATAGATGTATGGATAGAGCTTGGCTTAGTGCTTAACATTTAACTACTTGAGTGTTTGCTGGGTGTAAGATGCTGTGTCAAGCCCTTTATGTAGAGTCATGTGATGCTTAACAATGGGGATATGTTCTGAGAAATGCATCTTTAGGTGACTGCACTGTTGTGTGAGCATCACGGAGTGTACTTACACAAACCTAGATGGCATCGCTGACTCCATGCCAGGCCATATGGTATTGCCTATTGCTCCTAGCCTACAAATCTCTGCAGTATCTTTCTGTCCTGAATGGTGTAGGCAATTGTAACACAGTGGTACGTATTCATGTATCAAAACATATCTGAAAAAAAAGGAAAGGCAGCAAATCACACTGCCACGTGTGTACCTATGCAACAATTTTGCATGTTCTTCACATGTACCCCAAAACCTAAAATGCAATAAAATAAATAAATGGGAAAAAATAAATAAATAAAAAATAAATAAATCCTTATTGACAATAAAAAAAAAAAGAAAAGTTACGGTAAAAATATTGCACAAAATATAAACAATGGCATACCTATATAAAACACTAATCATAAAGAGGAGCTTACTGGGCTGGAAGTTCCTCTGAATGAGTGAGTGGTGAGTGATTGTGAAGGCCTAGGACATCTCTGTACATGACTGTAGACTTTATAAACACTGTACACTCAGGCTATACTAAATTCATAAAATCATATTTTTCTTTCTTCAATAATACGTTAACCTTTGCTTACTGTAATTTTTATTTTACAAACTTTTTATTATTTTGTCAATTTTTTGACTCTTTTGTAAGAACGTGGTTTAAAACACAAACACATTGTACAGCTGTACAAAAATATTTTTTTTATTTAGATCTTTATGAGTTTTTTTCTATTAACTTAAAAAAAAATTAAATGTTTTTGTTAAAAACTAAGACACAGGCCGGATATGGTGGTTCATGCCTGTAATCCCAGCACTTTGAGAGGCTGAGGCAGGTGAATCATGAGATCAGGAGCTTGAGACCAGCCTGACCAACATGATGAAACCCCATCTCTACTAAAAATGCAAAAATTAGCTGGGCATGGTCATGTGTGCCTGTAATCCCAGCTACTCAGGAGGCTGAGGCCAGAGAATTTCTTGAACCTGGGAGGCAGAGGTTGCTGTGAGCTGAGATCGCGCCACTGCACTCCAGCCTGGGCAACAGAGCAAGAATTCTTCCCAAAAAATAAAAAATAAAAAAACCAAAAAAACAAAAAAGCCAAAGATGCAGGCACCCACATTAGCCTAGGCCTACACCAGGTTGAGTTCATCAACATTACTGCTTTCCTGTCTGGGGGCAATAACAGCTTCATTATTATCTTATGGGACACTGTCATATATACAGTCTGTTGACTAAAACATCATTATGTGGCCCATGACTGCATTTATATAATGTATGTTACACACACACACACACACGCTCATACACATACATATCTCTATATGTATGTGTATTTATATATGGTGTATATTGTAAGAGAGGAAAACTTTGTTGTCTCTACTATCTTAGGGTCTCTGGCTAGGCCTGAGAATTAACTTGGCATAAGACAGATTAACAGGATAAAAGCATACCAATTTTTAAATATAAATTTTATATGACACAGGAGACCTCATAAGGAAATGAAGACACAAAGACCTGGCAAACCCTAAATGCTTTTATTCTAGGTTGAACAAAAAAGGGCAATTGTGGGAAGGCTAAAGGAAGGTAAGAATTATTTTATCAAGGATCTGTTTGTACAGAATTTTCTTGGTCTCAATTTCCCGTTCTCCATGATAAGAATGTTTTCTTTCTCCTGGTATAGGGAGGACAGTTCTCAAATTGGAATTTAACCTCTTTATTTTGAGAAAAAGAAGGAAGATCGGAGTGTCCTTCTTGGATCTGCTGTTTTTCAAGTGCCTTTAACTCAAAATAGTCAACATGCCAGGGTAACATATTTTGGATGGCATATTCTGAATTCCGTGTGTGTGTGTGTGTGTGTGTGTGTGTGATATTTATATATGTATGTATGTGTATAATTTCGTTATCCTGAGATGTACAAGTTAACTATTTTACAGATGAATAAACTAATTTTGTTCAAACTCATTCAGATAACAAATGATAAAACTCATTCATATAAAATTTATTGCCTTTTAGTTCTAAGTGATATACAAATACGAATTTATTTAATGCTTACAACAACATTTTCATGTCAGAAACTACTATCTTCCCTACGTGGCAGACAGGTAAACTGAGGTGGGGTTAAATGCCTTGCTAAAGGCACCAGCTGTTAAGCCAGAGAACAGGATTCCAGTCCCAAGACTGTGCTATGCTGGTTCCCAAATGCTAAAATCTGCATCGTAACTACTGTGCTGTAACACCTTCATATCTACCCGAACATAAGTACGCCTGGTCTCACTTCTTGAGCATCTTCTTGTTTGTCCTTCTCTATATCAAACAGAGCACACACAGCACAAATCAGTGAAATGTGTTGAATAAATGAATAAATGAGCAGAAAAAGTAAATGAATAAATGAATGTCCATGTTTGCTTCAATTCTTTTGTTGGGCCTAGTTTCTCCCCCCTTTTTTTCTAAAAGGTATATATTTATTTCTGCTTCATGTTTTATGTAGTTTAGCATTGCTTTCTAAAGACGATGATCATTATTCCTTCAGGTTCTTTCATCCATTATCCTTTTCCCTTTAAACAGCTGATTGAAAGGGATTTGTTTCCTTTGTACAGGTCATTTTTGTCTAGTAGTGAGGCCAAGTGTTTATCCCGTGGGAATGCATCTTCATTTTTATAATGGAAGGCAATGGGAGTTAATAAAGGGAATGGAGAAAGCAAATCTCTGCCAACTGCTTAAGTGTACATGCTTTCCATCCTGAGAATCCCACCTGTCCTCACAGTGTGCCACTTGGGGAATTCTACCAGCAGCTGGGTGGGCATGACATGAGATGCCGGCTTTGTGAACATTTGATTGAAGGTGTCATGCTCACAGGAAACATGGGTTGCTTAGAGTATATGTCATGGACCCCAATTAAACAAGGGGGTCACTGGTCATCTTGAAATGAAGACTCTCAGTGTTTCTCAAACTCACATCTGTGAGGCTCGACTTGCTTCCTGTATCATTCTGTCCAAATTAATTCACAGCCATTGTCATGCTCTGGGGACAATGTATTGAACAGATGTTTATGAGCTTCCATCATGCCTGTTTTTTTCTACGTAAGAAGCACCGTAGCACAACAGGTATGAGTCTATGCTAGAGCCACATTCCCTGGTTCTAACACTGAGGAATCTGAAGCCATTACTCAGCTTTCCCATGCTCCCATATCTTCATCTATAAAAAGTGAGTAGTAATAAGGCTGTTGGGAGAATTAGATGAGATAAGGCTATTAAAGCACTGAGCTGAGTCCTAACAAAGGGTAGGCGCTCAGTGGGTATTACTGATGAAGGTGACAATGACAGTGATGATGGTGATGATGGTGGTGATGATGCTGTGGTTATGGAAGATGCAGAAATAACTTAAACACATCAAGATACTCACACCCAGCGGCCAGGTAGAGAGCTAGACATGCCATCACACAGTTGATTGTGAGAAAGGTGTAAATAACAGGTACAACAGTTTAGCTGGCAGAAAGCACTCTTGGCTAAGGTTATCAACAAAGGTTTTCTACAAGTGTTAGTTTCTAAGCTGGGTCTCCCAAATGTAGGCTTTGGAGATGCAAAGATAGGCTGGAGGGCCAGTGTTGATGAAACAAAATCAAATCTGGCAATAACTCCTTCCGAAAAGCTGAGATATTTTCAAGTTGTCTTTACTACATGCTCTGCCATGAAAAATTGTGATGAGAATTTTACATTTATATAGCACATTTATTTTTAGAGGCTCCGGTAATATTATTAAAAGCTAAAACCTTCAATTTTAATGTTGGCCCTTCTTAAAAAATATATGTTCAATCCCCTTTCTTCCAATGAGCCCTCTAACTCATATCAGCCTTAGTGGGATGTTTGGACTAACTGTGAAATCTGAAATTATTTGAATATTAAATTTTTTTTTAAGTTTTAGAAATATTTCAAAAGTAAAGTTTGTTGAAAAAATCTTGGTGACAAAGGAATACCAATTATGTTCAGGAGTACCAGGGAGTTGGATAGAAAAACAACCCAGGAAAAAAATGTTGAGATGTAAGGAATATTAAATAATGCTATCAAGGTACCCATGGAATATTTTCCACTTTGGAAGCAAACAACTAAGGATCCTATAAAACACAGGTCAAGCAGTGGTAGACAGTGTTCTTTGAGCATTTTATGAGACACAGAAAATTAACTTCCCAGTGTCCAATAATGACATTATGAACCCCGACCATCGGTTTGTACCAACCTGGTGCTGTGTGCTGTGACATGTTGATCATGCCACATTATTGCATGTGACACCCTTTGTAAGGAAGCTTTATCAAAATCCTGCTTTACCCTCAGCAAGATGAAAAATCTGCTGGCATGGGAACAAGAATTCTAGGAGTTTTCACACCACTAACTGTGCAGAAGTACTTAGTCCTAGCAGCCGGAGATGGGGGAAACACAGTGGCTAATTTGTCTAAAGCAGCCTCTCCCCTCCAAAATCCCCTACTGCTATCCGGTTCTGCTATATCTCATCACCTTGCTTTGTTGATTAATTGTCTTTTTCTTCTTGAAGTTATTTAGTTGAGAGATTGATTGTTTAATATCTCTCTTCTCCGTGTACCGTAGCTTTGGCCATGCTCAACACCAGGTAGACTGTTTGATCCATAACGAACTCTTAATAAAGATTGAATGAAAAACCTTTCCTTCCTTCCTTCCTTCCTTCCTTCCTTCCTTCCTTCCTTCCTTCCTTCCTTCCTTCCTTCCTTCCTTCCTTCCTTCCTTCCTTCCCCTCCCTCTCTTTCTCTCCCTGTTACCTTTTTCTTGCTGATTTTATGCAAAGGGCTAGCATTCTCATCGCTCTTTTTTCAGGTTTAATCCTTATTTTAATAAAGTTTTCAAGCAAAAAAAAAATTGAATGAAAGAATAGATAAATAGATAAGTAATTAAAACATTTATTTCCCTGGATCAGGTCTCATTAATTCTCACTGTCTACTGCAATATTATTATTTGGGATGACCTCTAACTTATTTTTTAAATTTATAAAAACTTTTTAATTGAAGTATATTCAGAAAGGTACACATATTGTAAACACCTATTCCAGTTTAATACATTTTCACAAACTGAACAGATGCAGGAAACTGGTTTTCAAATTAAGAAATAGAACATTATCAGCTTTCCAGAAGCCCTCTTGTTGCTGTCTTCCAGACAAACACTGGTGCCTGCCCAAGGGTAATCATCATTTAACAGCAAATTTTAGTCTTGCCTGTTTTTGTACCTTGTACACACAGATCCATTTAGCATGTGACCTTTTCAGTTTGTCTTCTTTCACTTAATACTGCGTTGTGAGGTTTAACCACATTGTTGTTCATAGGTATACAGTGGTCAGTTGTATGTAACATACAAAAATGTGTTTATCCACCATCTACTCTCTACTTGGGCAGTATCCAGTTTGAAGTAATTATAAATAGTGCTGCTGTGTAGTCTTGTACGTGACTTTGTATACAAACATGTACACAGAGTTGTTGGGCATATATCTGGAATTAAAATTGTTAAGTCACAAGGTCTGCAGATGTTTAGCTTAATAAATATTGCTAAAAAGTTTTGCAAAGTGGTTATACCAACTGGCAATTCCTGAAGTTATAAAGTATGATTTTTTTAGCCATTCTACATCCTTGCAAGCATAATTTTTATCATTTTCATTTTATTGTGGTAGTTTTTTTTTTTAGCTGCTCTTTCCTGCTATAGTCTCACACCTCTACTACGTACAATTGCGTCTCCTGCCAGTCTTCAAAGGGACTGGATAAAGTCAATGCCTAGTATCCACTCTTTAGCAACTCACTAAGACTAGGCAGGGTTGGAGGCTTATATCTATCAGGGGTATGAGGGAAAGGATTCAATGCTGGATACCATCATATGGCATGATGGGTTCTGTGGCGAAATAGGTAGTACATGCCCTATATTCAATGAAAACTTTAAAAATACAGACCCGACTAGATCAGGCCTGCCTGGTGTCCACATGTTTAAAATCCTGAATGTCTGGGAAGATGTCCAAACTCCTTAACCCAGTTTTTGAAGTCTCTTCTGGTCCTTGCCTTTTTGTTTTTCCATTTGACTTCTAGCAGCCATTTTTTTTCTTTTCTTTTTTTTTTTTTTCTTTTACAAACCCTATACTTTTGCCAGGGTCACTTTTACCACCTTTCCTGAATAGGTCATACACGTTCACACCTTCATGCTTTGGAACATTCTGTTCTCATGGTCTGGACCACTCTTTCTCCCTTTTGCCTGCTTTGTACATTCAGACTCCTGCTTAGATGACCCATTGGAGGATTTCTAATCCTTAGAGCAAGAGTGAATCCTGCCCAGCTCTATTTCCCATAAAGTTTTGTTCTTTATTATCTACTTATGACTTGAAATCATTTGGTTACTTGCCTGACTTTCAAGTTAGAACTAGAATTTAAATGACCAGGACTGAGGTGAAGTCATGAGTATATTCAAAGGTCTAGGACAAGGTCTGGGATATTGTAGATGCCAGATAAATGTTTGCTGCATGAATGAATGAATGAATGAATGAATGTGGTACTGGACCTCAGGTATATGACAACCATCCTAGGAAAATGCCATTCATTATATCAGATGGCATTAAATATCAAAAAATATAAAATATAAAATGCTGCTTGGCAGAAGTGGGAAAGAGAACATGCTAGACAGGGGTGAATTAAGAAGAGAATGTGGGAACGAATGCTGAAATAGGACTTTCTAAGTTGGGAGCACTAGTAATAATAACACTATTTCCGGGTCTTGCTACAGTGCTTGGATGTATTATGTAATTAAAATCTTATAATTATTATTCAAGAAATAGTTTCAACTTTACAGAAGGTGAAATTGAGCACAGAGAGGTTAAACAGACTTTGTCAAGGACGCAAAGTTGCAGAAACAAGATTTGAATCCAAAACGTCTACTTTGTCTCAAAGGCTCAACCATCTTGCATAATTTACTATAAATTAACTGTATTTTTCCCAATAATCCGACAACAGGAAGGAAGAAAGTATTGACCACATTTTCTAGATGAGAAGGTCAACATTCAGGAGCTGGAGGAACTGGGATTCTTCAAATGTAGCACTGTTTCCTCTATTCCAGAAGGTAGATGGGTGTTGAGGGGAGGGGAGAGGCAACCCCCTAAATAAATCCCACCATTGTTTCTTTGTTCACAGCACTGAGGCCAGAGCAGAAACATAAATTAAGAGTCCCAGGCTTGGGTCTGGGTCTCTCTCTTGAGTCTCACCTCCCCTGCAGGGCTCTGCAGCATTTCCCAGGGCCTGACCACAGTAGGCATTGTGCCAAGCAGATCCAAAGGTTTAGTCTACATGATGCCTCTTGGGAATCCTTCTCTGGAGAAGACATTTCAAAACAAATCCAAGCCATCTTGTTGGAGGCTACCCTGGGAGAGACAAAGGTCAAGACATGAAGGTTCCCATCTGTCTGGGCGCCTCTTTAGAGCCTCGCCACGCCACCCTCACACACATACCCATGCTTGAGGAGTTATGACTTACAATCACTCTTATTAGAAGAAAATCATGATTTGGAGTTGAGGAATTTGTCATTGTAAGAAACTTATTTCAGTAGTAACTCAGATGGTTCTAACAAGAAAATCTAGCTTGGTCTCAGGCAGATGCTCAGTTTTGACTTTCACCACAGGGAGAGTTTTCTCGGATTATGAATGGGGTTTAACATATTTCCTCACCTTTACTTAATGGTTCTGGTTAATATTTAGTAAATAGTCCTCCGTTCATGTTCTTTGTCCTTTTATCTATAAGGGTGTTACGTTTTTCCTATTGACTTTTCTACGTTATTAACCAAACAAATGTAAAACTATTCCATCTGCAATATTACTTTATGAATACTTTCATGATACAAAACATTTTATATTTAAAAATTTACATATTTAGGATTTAATCTGTTCCATTACCTTTATAGCTTTCCAATTTCTTGTCGCTTACCTCAAGGTTTTAACAAGTTAGCAACTCTATGCTATATGAGTTTTTGGTTTTGCTTTTTATATTGACATTTTAATCCATTTAAAATGTATTTTGGTAAATGGTATGAGGGGACAGAAATTGTTTATTTTATATGTTAAGTCACCTTAGTTAGTAACATTTATGGAATAATTCTTCATTTCCCAATGATCTGCAAT
Organism: Cebus imitator; assembly: GCF_001604975.1. Classification (NCBI taxonomy): domain Eukaryota; kingdom Metazoa; phylum Chordata; class Mammalia; order Primates; family Cebidae; genus Cebus; species Cebus imitator. Next base: position 1,651,446 of record NW_016107333.1, read on the forward strand.
GCTTTGTTAGATATTAAACCTTAGTACATACAGGGGGTATTTTTCTTTTGTTTATCACCTAGTCCTCCTCCTTATCAGTTTTTCTTTTCAAATATTCTTTTGTATTATGTATTAATCCACTCTCACACTGCTATGAAGAAATGTCTGAGACTGGGTAATTTATGAGGGGAAGAGATTTAAATGACTCACAGTTCCACAGGGCTGGAGAGGCCTCAGGAAACTTACAATCAAGGCAGAAGAGGAAGAAAGCACATCCTTCCTCACATGGCAGCAGCAAAGGAAGTGCAGAGCAAAGGGGTATGGGGAAGCCCCTTATAAAACCATCAGATCTCATGAGAACTCACTCGCTATCACAAGAACGTTATGGGGGAAACCGCCCCCATGATTCGATTATCTCCACCTTGTCTGATCCTTGACACCTAGGGATTATTACAATTCAAGCTGAGATTTTGGGTGGGGACACAGTGCCAAACCATATCATACTGTGACTTATTCCTCCTTACATACAGACCTTAGAACATTTCTCAAGACAAAAATGCTTCTGTGTTAATTTTGGAATTGCATAGTGAATGAATAATAATTTCTCTCTTCCTTACCTTTATATACACCTCTTTTTTATTTTGTATGTATTTCTCCATTGACCACAACTTCCACAACAATGTTAGTAGTAATGGTGGACATTTTTCTTTTGTTGTTGATTTTTAGCAGGTATACCTCTAGTATTAACCATGAAATATGATCATGGATATAACTGAAAAACATACATCCTTGTATTTTGAAGATATAGCTTTCCTGATTGTAAGAAAGAATATATATTTATAAGAAAAATATTTTAAAAATTAAAAATGTAAAACAAACTCTTTATTTTTATCGTTGTCACAACTACCCAATTTGTTGTGTGTGATAAAAGCACCCTTTATCATAGTTAAAAGTATCATTTGACTTCTATACTGTAATATTTTGATTGTCTTCATATTTTAACAAATAGCTTTTTACTTTTTCATAATGAAAATGAAAACACAAAGGATTCAAGAAGATAGCTAAAACAAATATTCAGAAGTGGAACTTAAAGATGTAATAAATCGCCAACTTTACTAGCTATCAAAAATGTAAGAATTAACTTACGTATTTTCAAAAATCTAACAATACATAGTTAAATATGGTACTGCTCTTTGCTGATAAGAATGTGATGAGATGAACATTCACATATACTTCTGTGGAAATGTAAATTGGCTTTATAATTCTGAAGAACAATTTAAAAATATATAGTAGGTTTCTTAAATATGGTTGAAACTTTAGACCAGAAAATATATACTCTGGGTCTTTAAAGAATTTGTTCAAGATATACATTATCTGTAATAAAGAAAAAAATAAAAATGTAAGTACTTAACAATAGAACAGTACTTAAATAAGTATTCTGATGTGGAATATTATGCACCCAATAAAATCATGTGAAAGGGAATTTTTAATGTTATGTAACACAACTTATAATAAATAAAAAAGAAACACAGTTAAATTGACTTAACGCATGATCTTAGTTGTTTACAAAATATGTAGACATTCTCCCTCCCAAGTAAATACAGGTTATACTGAAATATCAATAGAAGATTTTATTTTTGGTTGTTGGGCTTATTGGTGATCTTTACATATATTTGTATGTGCTATGATCAAGTTTTGCCTCTCCGCTTCACATTCACCCTTCATTGCCCTGCTTGGGACAAGAGTACTTTTCCTTTGACCCCTGACACAGTGATACGCTTTGTCAGTAGAGGGCGCTGGAGAGACACTGGCGTAGGAAACGGGATTCACATGGTTCCAATATTCTGTCTTGCTCCTCTGGCTGGAGGCAGCTGGAGGGAGGCGGGCAGTGGGACACCCAGTGGCACCCACCTCCAGAGAGTTTCAGCCACTCTACCACCCGGGACGTCACGTTTTCCTATGGGCCGCTTCCCCCGGGACCCCAGAGGTGCACACCTCAGGGAACTTCTCCCTCATCCAGTGGGCCAAAGCAGCACCTCCACCATCCATACGTGGAGTTCAACTCTGGGAAGGGAGTGTCTTCCACATTTGTTCTTTCCTTGGGTTCTCTGCCTCAGTCCTAGAGCTGGTGGCTGCTTCCTCTTCTATCATTCCTTTGTCCTTTGGTATTCTCTTCACGTTTTGTAGGTAATTCCAAGTTATACTTAATAATTCTTTGTATTCAACATTTCCTGTTCAAATTGCTGTGTGGTTTTTGTCTCCTGTTTGGACCCTAACTTAAAAATTTCTCTTTTTTTCCCCACATTTTCCACGATTCCCATCATAATCAGAAAATAAACTGAAGTTTATTTCTCTTTACTAAAATGATCCATAATTTATAAATAGATAGTGGTAGCTGTCCAGCTATCTAGCTAGATTGATTTGGTAAAGGGAAAATAAGCATGAGTTTATTTTCTGGTTATGATGCAAATTGTAGAAAATGTGGAAAATACATTGAGACATATGTGTATGTGGAAAATATTATCCACATATCTGTATACAGAGATCTGTGAATGTGTGTGTTTTCCAATATAGAACTCCTCGTAGTATATGATAAAGCATTCTTTTTATGATAATAAATATAATTATTTTTATAAGCTATTCAGTACTTGTACCTAATTTTGCTATAACATACTCATGTCTATAATGATACATGCTAGTTTTTCGGGGGTGACTAATTGATCACCATGTTTTGCCATGAGGATTTTATCGAATTTTTGTATGGCGTTCTATCAGTTTATATGTCCTATGGAAGTAAATATGTTATGGAACTTATCATGTGGAAGTTTTAAAGTGGTCACCAATAAAATAATCTGAGTTCCAAGATATTTAGGGAAGTAATTATTCTTCATAGATTATTGATACCACTCTGCATTCAACTGATGATGCCCACAATGGACTCAAGTTATGAACAGTTGTTAAGAAAACTTAGCTCACACTCTGACTGATACTCAGTGAAAGGTAGTATAAATCCAACTGTCTTCTTTTTTAAAAAAATCAAGATAGGTTCTCTTCTTCTCTCCTCACTCTGTTTGAGTCGGTTCAATCAATAATGTCTTTAAATTTTTTAAGATTATTTAAAAATTTTTGTGTGGGTACATGGTAGGTGTATATATGTATGGGATGCATGAGATGTTTTGATACAGACATGCAATGTGAAATAAGCACATCATGGGGAATGGGGCATCCATCTTCTCAAGCATTTATCCTTTGAGTTACAAACAATCCAATTATATTCTTTAAGTGTTTTTGATATAATTGTGATGGAGCCATGAAAGATACTGAGTCATACAAAGCCTGAACATACCCTCACGGAGTTTGCAGTCTAACTGAAGACACAGAAGTTATCCTGCATTCAAAAAGAGGCAAACACGATGGTTGATGTTTTTGATCTAGTTTCTCATTTAACGCTCAATCAGTCATGAGAAGTGTGGATTGTTGTTTTCACTTTGTAGAAAAGAAGGTGCGGTCTCGAAGGCAAAGGAACTTGCCCATGGTCATTCAAGTAGCAGATGGCAAAGATGAGCTGTAGCGACATGTCTATTGACTCCAAATCACTTATTCTTTCCCCCAAATATCGTGTTTCATAAACATATAATTATCAAGCAAATCACTGTTAAGGTTACTGATTAAGGGCTTAGGAAGCCACAGGAATGCAGGGAGAGCTGGAGAGTTCATGGAGGAGGCAAGGTAGTGGTTCTCCTTTGCCCTCTCAGAGCATTACCTCCTGGCTGCACTAATATGACAACTCATCATGTGGCGCTTTCCAAAACATACTCAGGAGAGAGGAGGAGAACCTATTTTGATTTTTTAAAAAAGAAGGTTGAATTTATACTACCTTTCACTGGTGTCTTGGGCAGTCATTTCTACCTTGCAGTGTTAATTAACTACTCCTTTCTTGTCTTCCTTCCCCAGGGGGTTATCAGTACCCAAAGACTTGAGCACAAGTCGTTGGCATTTAAATCCAACATTCCCTCCATCAGAGTAAGTGCCATCCAAGGGCCAGAGTTTCGTGCCTGAATTTCTTGAAAATATTTGGGGTCTTTTATGGCCATCAATGTTAGTATAATACCACTTTACATTTGTACTGTAATTCCTGTGAGAAAGATTGGCTTTAGCCTTGACTCTGCCACTAATTTACTATGTGATCTTAGACAAGTTACTTCTCTTTTAAGGGTATCCATTTCTGGATTTGTAAGTGATCAATTTGATGTTCATGGTCTATAAGTCCCTTTCTAGCTGCAGCCTTGTATTTTTCTGGCAAATTTCTTGATCTAAGGGTATACAGAGGTAGAAAAGTTGGGAGGTTCTCACCCTTGCCGGTTATAAGGGTTGCACTGTCCATAGAGGATTTGAAAACAATAATAAAACTAAATCTCTCCCTGTTTTCAAAGTCTTGACAATGTAAGAAATAAAAATTCATCTCCACTAAGGCAGACAGCCTCCCTCCCTAATTTCAGTAGGTCATTGCCTTATTAACAGTGCACAGTGCTGTTAGTAGACATTGCTATGCCATCTTATAAGCAAAAGGGTTGAGGATACAAAGGAGGTAAGTGTTAAGAGCCCATGTTGTCCAGACATAGCTAAGGGTTGGCTTTAAATTCCTATTTCATAATCCAGGAGTCTCTCCCTAAAGTAACATCCTTTGTGAGCTGGTCATTCCTACTAATGACAATGGACTTTGCCAGGACAGACAGGAAAATCTCCTGGCCCAGAAAATAGCATTTCCTGGCTCTTCCAATAGAAAAGTCTAGTGGTACAGTCTGGTTTTATAATTTTTAAAAGCCACTTGAGAATAATCTCAGGGAAAACTCTGTTCCATCAGTTAGAAAATATCAAATAGTTATCTAGGCTTTTAGAGACAAAAGATATGAGCTCAAATTGCAACAAATCTGGCACATATACATCAACCAAACCTGGGCAACCTCTGTGAAATGGGGATAATATTACTTTGACCAAAGCATGGCTGGAAAGAGTGAATAGAAAATTTTCTTTAAATCGCTAGTTCAGTGTCTGGCCCACAATAACAAATGTTAGTTTTCTGTTTCTGATGCCACGGTTAAAATTAACAGCCAGCTCAGTTCAAGTATTAATGCAGAGGGTGAAGGATTCTTCTTGCCCCAGGCTTCAGAGAGTGGGAGACTTACAGAGGGCCTTGGCCTCAGCAGTTCTGTGCCTCCATAATTCAACCCACGTGGGTAACTTTGTGTGTGGATGCGAGCTGTGCTGAGGCTTGCAGAGCACTGAGCTGGGAGCAAGACTGGGAGAGCCAGCTACAATTTTAGCTCCAGCTTGGAATTTCCTGGTTTCGGGGGGTCTGGAGTCCGAACCTCCTCCAGTGCTGGTGCTGCTTTTGCTGCCAGAACCAGGCGGTAGACACAGCTTATTTCCACCCGACCGCCCAGGGTGAGGCAGGAGCCCTCCTCCTGGGCCCTCCAGCACTCAGTGCTGGCCTGGCCACCTGGGCAAGCTCCAGCAGCTCCTTCCTGTGCAAATGCATGTGGGCTCAAACAATCATATTGCTCAGTCAGGCCTGGGTGGAGAATTGTTTGTCTCTGCCGGGGGAAGAGGAGGCAGGGCTCATACCTTCCCTAATAAAAGGTTAATTATCCTGCCCTGCATCTGAAATCTAGTTAAAGAAATTGTGGCTTCCTTGAACCTCGATTTTTACCTGAATGGAAAAGGCCTTATGGGTCCTGAATGACTTATGGGCTCAGGGTTACAAGAAATAGAATCCACATCAGGCTGATAAATAGAAAGATGTAGTTTATGAAGTATATAATAGATATCTCACAGGAGTAGAGAGAGAGAGAGAAAAAAAAAAAAAAGCTGAACTGCCAGGCTTTGAGAAAGACAGAAACCAGGATAACTTGAGGGATCTCAGTGGCAGGAACTCATGGAAAGTCTCAAAGATTGCCTCCAGAAATACTTAGTTCCAATGATTTATGAACTGTTATACTTGGTTCAAGATTCATATTCCCCCAAAGAAGGAGTCCAATTGGCCAGAGTAATGAAAAGAGCCCCTGATTGACAGCTCCATCAACTTTGCATGTCCTGAAATTGACTTGATTGGTTCTTATTCTCACGATCAAACTCATGAAACCAGTTTGTAGTAACTAAACTCATAAGAATAGATGTATAAGCCAGAGAACATTGAATCAATTTACAGAGCTGCCTCTACCTTTAGTGTGTAAAAATTACTTCTGCTTGTTATCAAGAATCTTCTTCACTTCTTTCATGGTGTTAACATGCAGGAAAGACTGAATCAAGTATTAAAAAGTTTTTCAATGAATGTAGGCATTGGTGGTCTTGAGGGGTGCTTTTATTTATTCTGGGGACAAATTCTGACCATCTTGCTTCTTTGTTCCATTTTCTTCTAGTTCCATTCATGTTTCAACTCACGAACAGCCATCCGTTTGGCAGACACGACAGGATACCAGCGGGTGTCTGAATCCCTTTCCTTGAGGGGTCTCCAAGCCTGCTCCAATGGGACTCACCATGTATTACTTTCACTATAAGATAGTGGTTCTGTCTTTCCCTGTAACCGGAAAATGTCATCTTTAACACAACTTTTTCTTTCCGCAGCTAATGTTGTGACTAGAGACATCTTTGTGGTTGTTGGAAGCCTTCAAGGAGAGTTGTAGAAACTATTTGTAGCAGATATTTTATTGAGAGAGAGTGGAGAACAATATGTCATTGCAAAAAAAGAAAGTGCATTATTGTTACAGAATTTTACTGAGCTGTCTTAGTAAATCACACCCAGCATCCCATCCCATGTCAAACGATAATAAAAACAAAGTAAAAAGATCCCTTACCAGACCATTCTTCTTGAACACATGTCAAATACAATAATTAAAAATGGGTGTTCTTCAAAAGGCATAAAAGATACTGTTCTGGGCTAGCATGTATATTTTGAAATTCTACTTGACTGTGTGAGCCAGTTGGATCCTTACCTACCACAGCCTGCAAAAATTTTGCTTATTCAGATTGGGATTGCTTCAAGAATGGCAAGACTATTAAAGACACATTGATAATATGTAAAAGAGACATTTATGCAGGTTGTTAAGTTAAACAGGAAACATAAGGCCTTGGGCTGTGTCTGGTTCTGCATGATGCCAGGAGAGAAGACATTTCCAAATATAGACAGATTGTGTGACACTTTAAATCATGTTGAATTAAATAACATCCCCTCTGTAAATCAGAGTTCAGACTTCCAGCAATTCCAAACATCTGGAATACTGTACAGGTAAATAAATTTAGTAAATAGAGAGACAGACAGACGAATACATGGATAGAGATGGAAGCACATCGAGTGATAAAGTGTCCACAAATCAGCAGTAGGACATTGACCTCTGGTAGGGTGGCAGATCTATACAGAATGAAGAAATGAAATGCAAAAGAGAAAAACAGTTATGAGAATGCAGTTAAGATAACCATGTCTGAGGAACAAAAGTAATCTCTCTAGGGAGGTCTCAAGAGGCTAACCTGAGAAAGGCTGTGACGGTTGCTTGAAGTTCTGGACACTCACTGCTCTTTGCCCTCCCTTCACGGCCTTGACAGTTTTCTGTTCTGTTTTCTGAGGCCCAAGGCAATGGATCACAATCAGAGGCACAAGTTCAAGGAGGTATTTGTTGTGTTGTGACATAGAAGGATTGGGAACAGGCTAACTCTTACTCACATGCTGTGGTTGGAATGTTTGTGTCCCTCCAGAATTCATGTTTAAATGTAATCCCTAATGCAACAATTTTAAAAGGTGGGATCTATAGGAGATGATTAGTCCAGGCCTCCTCTGTGCTCCTGAATGGATTAGTGCATTGTAAAGGTCGTGGGGAAGGGTGTAAGTCTGCTCCTTTTGTCCCTTGTGAGGACACAGCATTCATCCCCTCCAGAGGATACAGAAACAAGGGTCTATCTTGGAAGCAGAGAGCAGCCCTCACCAGACACCGAACCTGTGGGTATTTGGTTGTGGACTTCCCAGGCTGCAGAGCTGTGAGAAATAAATTTATGTTGTTGATAAACTACCCAGTCTCAAGCATTTTGTTACAGCAGCACAAACAGATTTAGACACTCATATCTTGGGGACTTCAATGTGTTTCAGAGTGTCTTATACTGAGGGAGACAAGCCAGCCCATATGGGTAATCTGGGATGTGCAGTGGCAAATTTAATCCTTTATGCTGTGGGAAAATTTACTATTCCAACTGCACATATGAGGCCTGCTGCATATCTAAATGTGCCAGAAGAATAATTAAAAGATGAGAAAGCCAAGCTTCTTTAAGTGCAAAGAAAAATAGTGATACAGATGTCCACAAAGGTAACCTTCTGGGAAAGGGATAATAAGGTGGTACTCTGATGAGAGCCGTATGTATTTTTCTGGGGAGGATCTGCTGCTATTTATTCACTAGAAATGTTATTCTTGACAAAAAAAAAAAAATGTCCGTAAGAATAGAACTGCAGCAACATCCCTGGAAATTGTGTAAATGGTTGATTAAGAAACAGCTCCCTGGTCTCCATGTACAGGCCAGAGAATGCCCAGCGGGGCATCAGCACAAGTCTGATGAAAGCACCACAGCTAAATGGAATAATCAGAATAGTTCTGGAGAGTGAGCCAAGAGTATAGAAATGTAAAGTTTGAAAACAAAGTAAAAGGAAAAATGGGAGAACATGAAAAATTGTGGGGACATTTGTGGGAAAGTGGAATTTAGGGCAATAGATTGGTGGAGGAGAGTGAATCAGAAATACGGCCATGCAGAGCAAATGTGATAAAGGTTTGCTTTTATGGGGAGCTTGGTTTTGGGGGCTTGGTTGCATCTCTCGTCCTATCATTTAGCGCTAAGGAGCTAAGCATGAGGTATAGAAAGATAGGGGTCAGTATGTGAGGAACGGCTACAACCCAGTGGGAAGACAAGTGTATGCTCAAGCTGTGGAGTGCTTGGTTCTGGTGCATTCAGGGGTTCCGTTTTCATGGCTGGGTTGAGGGTTTGACTCTTCTGTGTTTAGATGACAGAGGCTACCATTTAGCTCTCTTCTTTACCTCCAAGTGGTCAGTGAGTCCCAAGAGTGACTTCAAGTTATCCCCCTGCTGAGAATACGGCTGATACAGAGCAGCTGCTTCTATTGATAAACTCAGTTTGGTTTTGTAATTAATACTATGAAATAATAGACCTGCCGTTTTCTGGTTGCCATGAATTTACTTACTGGTGAGAGAACATGCATTATCTGTTAGGAGTCCAAAGGCAAGGTTTTCTGCAGTACCCTGTTGCAGTTTAGGACTGTTAAGGAATAGTCTTTTCACAGCCATGGACTTAGTAAAGCAGAAACTTCTCCAGTGTCACTTGGCTCAAGCCCCTGGAACTGGATAATAACACTCCTTTTTCCTCCATTTCCTCACGATGTACACATGATACAGGCAAATAGTAACTATGGACCAAAAGGGGAGATGTGTGATACCTTGAAAGACACTGTTCAACACGGGCATGTCTGTAAAGACCTCGCAAGACATAGGAACTGGCTTCTCTGGCTCCAGCGATGCATGCTTTGTGGGAGATAACCATACAGCTATCATTTCATCTATGTGAGAATGAGAAAGACTACTGGAAAGACTTTTCAAAATTACTGTCTTTTTTCAGAAAGTGAGAGCTAAGATAGAGAGGGCAAATAGGTTTTATCACCCATGGAAAAACATTTGGATCCATATGGGATGTGGAGGAATGAAGGCAAGGAGATTATTCTGTGATTCATTAGTGTTGTCTGGTATCAATATGTAAATAAGGAGTTGCATATATCTCTTCTACATGACATGGGCATCCTCTGGTCATGTGGTCCTTAGGTCCCATTAAATCTAATGACCACTGTGAAGAGTTTTAATCCTTAAGAAAATTTATACAAAAGAAAGAAAAGACATGAATACATGCTAAGGATGTACTAAATACTGGTCATGGAAGAAAGTATGTTCAATGATTTATAGGACAAGCGTAGATTTATTCATTTGTAGAAAAAAATTTGTTGGGTAAAACTGGAAATAGGGAATTGGGGGCTGAGAGTGATAAAGGAGGTAGACTAACAGTTCTGTGGGAAATAATGGCTCGGCAATAAAGAAAAAGAGATAAAACGAGTTCTCAGCTCCCTACCCCTAAAATGATAGGATAAGGCTTCTTGGCTATTCATACCATATAAGGGTTCTTAGCCAAGAACATTATCCTATCATTTTAGGGGTAGGGAGCTGAGAATTGGGTGAGAAGGACGGGAGCAGAGCGCACCCTAAGTGGTGCGTTTTAATGCAGTTTTGCACTTGATTCTGGTGTGCTCAAATTTTAGATATTGTGGATGGGTCAAGGTTCTGAATCTTCTGTGCATGCACGGTGTAGGGGGGAGTTCCTCTATGTCAGTGAGGCATGAAACCTGAACTCCAAGAGATATTCTTTGAGAAAATGTTCAGTGAAAATCCTAGGAAATTTTTATACATACCAACCTATTAAAGCTGTTTGAATCTTAAGTTCTGTACAGTGAAATATCCTTAGTTAACATTTCCACTCAAATTGTTTCACTGAGAAACTTTTTCTTTCACATAAAACCACAGAATAGGTGTTCTGCAGGAAACCTCGCCAGAAACAATTTATCTGGAAGGTGAACCCAGTGCACATGGTACATGCACAGAAGATTCAGAATCTTACCCCATCCACAATAACCTAACATTCGAGCGCCCCAGAATCAAGTGCAAAACTGCATTAAAACACACCACTTAGGGTGCTCTCTGCTCCCATCTTTCTGGGCCAATTCTCAGCTCCCTACCCCTAAAATGATAGGATAAGCATTCTTGGCTAAGAACCCTTATATGGTATGAATAGCCAAGAAGCCTTATCCTATCATTTTAGGGGTAGGGAGCTGAGAACTCGTTTTATCTTGTTTTCTTTATTGCCGAGCCATTATTTCCCACAGAATTATTAGTCTACCTCCTTTATCACTCTCAGCCCCCAATTCCCTATTTCCAGTTTAACCAACAATTTTTTTTTCTAAAAATGAATAAATCCACTTTTGTCCTATAAATCATTGAACATACTTTCTTCCATGACCAGTGTTTAGTATATCCGTAGCATGTATTCATGTCTTTTCTTTCTTTTATATAAATTTGCTTAAGGATTAAAACTCTTCACAGTGGTCATCAGATTTAATGGGACCTAAGGACCACATGACCAGAGGATGCCCATGTCATGTAGAAGAGATATATGCAACTCCTTATTTACAGACAACATTAATGAATTTACCTTCCAGATAAATTGTTGCATCAGACCTCTTATCCCAGCATCTGTTTTTGGGAGAACCCAAAACTAAGACAAATACTATTTGAATTTTTGCAATATGCCCGCATAATTTTCATGCAAATAGGCAAGCACCATCAACCCCAGTTTAAATGAATAGGATCATTGAAAATTACAGTTTTAATGCAGCATGGATTGCCCTTTCCCGGATGTACATTCAGGGTCTGTTGCTGTGGCTCTGACTAGCCCTTCAGCTTCTACCAGTAGGGATGAAGAGATTTTGAGGTCCACACCAAGATAGAGGACAAATGGACTCTGGATCTTTGCAACAAGGCTTGGAAAACAGGGTTTCACCCACACACACTGCCTTGTAAAAAGGTGCCATGTTTGCTTCTCTGTTTCCCTACCCGCTCCCCAACCATTTCTGGTTTAACACTGCTTCATGCTCGTCACCGTGCTGTTACTAAGGGATTCTTGCTTCACACAGGCTCACGGGTTAGGCCAAGAGCCTCCGGGGATTCATTGTCTGAGTCTAACACAGTGCTCTGGGCCCTGGCCCAGGGGAGCTGAACAAAGTCATCTCAAGATTACAAGCTATTTCAGCCCTATCAGGGGTTATGGCCCCTACTTTTTAACATCCTGCTTTTATTTGCAGGCTATGAAGTGTAATAGTTCACCATTTTGGTTTAAGTATCACCATAAAAGTCAGTGAGATGGAACAGGCAATAAGTACTTCTTTTACATAGTGTGGCTGGGGCTGGGAGCTTACGTCTTCATTAACCTCCAGAAACAGCTCTGGAATAAAACGCTGGGGTGGGCGCTCCTTAATGTCAGCATCTGTGGGGAAGAGCCCCCCTCCTTCTAACTCCGTGTACCTCACTTTGCCCCTTGCTGGCTCTGGTGCTGAGGAAGTTGGAAAAACAGGAAGGAAAAGAACCGAAGCCACAGTCATATATATAAAGTCATATATTGTATATGGAAACTGTAGACAAGCCTGTAGGTAACCTTAGGGATGGGATGAGGGAATATGGGCAGGGAGGGGACAGCATCTTCTATGGCACTAATAGAGTTAAAAAAAAAAAAAAGAATATGGAGATTTTCCTGTCAAAAAATTCAAGTCCAATTTTTCAGTGTTAACTACATGTAACAGTTTCTGATATAACTTATTGTGGAAATTTTCTCTTTCTCTGTATATATGTTAGTGTGTGTGTATTTTATATGTGTGTATGTATCTATATATCTGTAACTTTGTTTTTAGATATATATAGACATAATAGACATTATAAACATAATGAATAGATACCTACCTCACTCTTTGGGATAGTTACAGTGTATTCCATAGAAAGAATATACCATAATTTATTATGTGGAATATTTTAACAAACTAAAATAAAAGTAATTCAAACTTAGTAAAAATTAAAAATTATAATTCTTGAAATATGTAATAAAATAATTTAAATCTTTATCTTTGCAGATTTTTTCTAGTACATAGCAGTTTAGAGCTCAGTTACTGCTATTAGCTAAATTGGGTTATTCTCATTCATTTGCTACCTATGTGCTATGTAACCCAGGAAAAGTCACAAAATTCTCCAAACCTTACTATTATTTGTAGAATTCAGTGACACAGATCACCTACCTAAAAGGTTTGTGGAGAGGGTCAAATCTGATCATTTGTGAAAAGAGCTCAGCATGTCAGAAATTGCTCAATAAACATGATCTGTTCGTATTCTATTCCCCAAACAGAAAATAACAAAAATCCTTGTCAGGCTGTGCATCTTTAAAAAACAGGAAAAGGAATCAGTCATCATAACCACATGAGCTGTGCTTGAGTTTTAAAGAGTACTTGACTGCATGTTCTTTACATTCTCTAAGCACTGATTATGTGCTAGAATGGTAGCAGGTGCTATCAGATATGGTATTTTAGCCAATTCATACAGAAGTTGATAACTGCCTTCGGTTCATTCTTTCTGTGTACTCTCAATGCTCCTTGCATTGAGAAGTTGAATTTAACGCCCTTCCTCTTATATCTCAACTGGTCCTAGATATCTTGGTCAATAGAATGATGAAGTTAACTTTCTGGGGCTTCGAAGTCCGTATTATAAGAAACTTCAGAGCTTCCATTTGGGTCCACTGGAACTCTCACTCTAGGGGAAAGCAATCACCATGGGAGAAGTCTGACTGTACTGGACCCACCAGGAAAGGCCGCTGAGAGAGAGATGCCCAACAAACACCCAGCCATTTCAGCCACCTCAGTCACATCAGACAAGGCATCAGACAGTTGAGTCAGGGAGCCTTTCAGATAACTCCAGCCCTATGGATTGCAACTTCCCCAGAGACTTGAAGCAAAAACTGCTAAGCTGAGGCCAAACGCCATTACTGTGTGAGAAAATGATAAAGTTCAGGGGTGCTTAGTTACGAAGAAATAGATCAGTGGAATTGGCACACAGACCAAAATGCAAAAAAAGGGCACCCAGGCTCTGCTTACCTCATCATCATAATTATTTTTCTATTTCACGTCATGCATCTCTTGTGCAACAGTTTTTATTGCAATCTAGAAAATAACTATCTTCGGTGATGTCAATTAGTGGTTTTAGAAATAATAATAAAGTGTTTCCCCATATGCTAATGCAGAAACTTCAAATTCCACTACAATGTTTTGTTTAGAAGACTTTAATGTGGATTAAACAATGCTCTTTATATATTTAAAGAGATGTATATATGAAAGTTCTTGTAATTAATGTATTTGTACTGCTTTCAGCAATAAAACCTTATAACAAAGGAAATGTTTTTAAACATCCAATTTTGAAACACTCTCGACAGGCTGCTCCATTTAGAGAACAGATATTTCATTCCACATTTTTAAAATGTCACCTTAATCTTGAAGTGAGAGATTATATTTATTGTTATTTACTATTATCAGCATCATTGCTACTATTACCATTTATTTATCTAACAGAGGACATTATGCTGAAAGGCATTCCCATGCAGAAAATAATATTTAATAAACTTGGAGTACTTGTCATTTTATAAAAGAAAAATAGATAACTTCAAATCTGGAACTTCTTTTAAATTCTTCTTTACATTAAACAAATAATGTTAACATCACTCTACCTCCTTATAAAGGTACATATTCTCTTGCATTTTAAATATCTTCTTCTCTTATGAAATTAAGCCAGCTGATGACAACATGTAAGTATTTTTGTGCATTTATAGCTTAAACATTTTTTGTTGGCAATAGACACAATAATGCAATTTGAATTTTATGTCTAAAGCTATCTTTGTAATCTGACTTGTACATTTTTAAAACTAAATTCCGGTCAATCAGCCACTCTATTGATAGATCCACTTCTAGTTATTTTATAAAATATTGCTTTTATAATGAAGTTTTTTATTGTGAAAATATTTCTTCTCCACGACATGTATTCTTTAGGATAAAAGAAAAAAAATTCTGCATTTCCTGTGACAAATACCATAAGGAAAGAAATGTTAGAAACATCTGTACTTGCACCCAACTGGATAGCAAACCTCACACACCAAATAATTTCTTTAACACTTGACTCATCAAATCTTCAGCAAGGTTTTCTCTGTATCTTCTAACAGAATCTGCTGACAAAGGAATGCATTTTTATTTGTTACCATATTGTTTTCAGTGTCTTATTCTAGCTGTTTTTCTCATGGTTGGAAAATTGACTATTTTCCCAATGTATTTTTTTTTCTCTTCTGGCTTTGCTAATAAGCAATAAAACTCAAAATAGGCTTCTACGCATTTAACAATAAGTTTAGTAAAATTTCATCAAGTAGTATTTCATGAAGTGTTGAATGACATTAAACATGGCTGAAAAAACGTAGCCCTGTTTTCATGCTCTGGATCCTAATTTCCAAATGTCTTAAAAATTGTGCCCAATCGTGCTTGCTTTATTGGCTCTTTTGCAGGTGACAGATTAGAAGGGAGTAACACTGGGTTTAGTGAGGACAGGAGGAGGCAGGTGCAATAATTCAAGCAGAGCTGAGAAGATTAAAGGTGGGCAAGAGTTTTAGGGATAAAAAGAGGGATGGGTTTGAGAGAGTAGCCTGAATAGTTCCTGATATTATTATGTAAATTCTATTTGATAATAATAACAATAATTACTGTCATCCTACAGAAGGCATTTTGAAATTATAAAAAATAAATAGGGAAAAGCAATGGAAATCTTTACTCACTTTGGAATTACAAAGAGCAAAACAAATAGGAAAAGGATATTAATTTTCTTACTGAGGTCTCTTTAGAGAATGATACAGTGGGACAAGGTGCAAAATATACAGAAAACGCTTTTAAAATTCTGTTTCCTGGCCAGGTGCAGTGGTTCAAGCCTGTAATCCCAGCACTTTGGGAGGCCGAGGTAGGCGGATGAATTGAGGTCAGGAGTTCAAGACCAGCCTGGCCAACATAGTGAAACCCTGTCTCTACTGAAAATACAAAAGAAATAGCTGGGTATGGTGGTGGCAGCCTGTGATCCCAGCTATTCAGAAGGCTGAGGCAGGAGAATCACTTGAACCTGGGAGACAGGGGTTGCAGTGAGCCGAGATTGCACCACTGCCCTCCATCCTGGGGGACAGAGCAAAACTTTGTCAGAAAAACAAAAAAAATTCTATTTCCCTACAACCATCATTTTCACTATTTCCTAAATCCTTGGTAGTTTTCTTTCAGAACTTTCTCCTCTTCCCGAATTCCTCAAACAAGTAAACACTGAATACTCATGGTCTTTTGCCCTGTAGAGTCCTCCTTGTGCTATCTCATTGGTTCATCGTCCCCTCACCTCTGGATTTCTCTTCTCATATCAATGGACACCCTGCTGTCCTTAGGAGAATGTTCTCTTCCCCTGACCTTCAACATAGGACCCAGGAAGGAGAGGGCCCGGGGTTTTGGGAGCTATGAAGGGAAGCCACAATTCCAGAATTCTCTTGAAGGAGCAGGTGAAGAGGCTGGGAATACTTAGGCTTTATTTTCCTTTGCCTTTTAATAAACAACCTGCATACATAAAGTTCATAACTTTGATTCTTATCACAGCAGGAGCCTGTGATTTCAGCCTTAGACAAGGTACGCAGGAAAATGGGTTGTAGAGGGCATTGACCTTCGATGTGGCAGTGGAGTCAATGTCTGCATCTGAGAATATCCATCAGTCAGGCCTCTAGGGCTGAAAACAGTGCTTGAGGAATGAATGTAACCAAAATGCTCTCCCTCTTCTCTCTCTTCTTATAAAAAACATGGAGGGAGAGGATTCTAACAGCCATGGAAGGAGGAGGGTCCCAGGAGATGTGGGTTGATACTGTGAGTTGTTTATGTTTCTTCGCACACTCTGGGTCATCAAATCTCAGTGGCCAGAGATGAGATTTGTTCATCTTCATATTCCTGGTGTCCAGCAGTAACAGTGTTTAAAAATAAAAGATAGATTCTCCCTTACAATTTTTTTCACTTTCAAAATTATCTGTATGTTTTATAGATATAGAAATTTATAAAATTTTCTATATTTTTTATTGTTTGCTATAAATGAATGTGTGAATGGGTATGAGAAGGAGGAGATATCTCAGTGATCTCTTCCAAGCAGAGATGACTCCATATGCCATTCACCCTTGTTTGTTAAGTTTCCAATTTCTTCCTCATGTATCTTGGTTGCTTTGGCAAAATCCAATTTGCACAGGAACCTGGCTGCTCCATCCCATCCCATTGACTTATAGCCAGAAGGAACAGACTCTTATTTCTTTTCCCTTTTTTTTTTTTTTTTTAAACAGAGTCTCGCTCCGTTACCAGGCTGGAGTGCAGTGGCAGTGGCGTAATCTCGGCTCACTGCAACCTCCGCCTCCCAGGTTCCAGTGATTCTCCTGCCTCAGCCTCCTGAGTAGCTGGAACTACAAGGCATGTGCACACCACCACGCCCAGCTAATTTTTGTATTTTTAGTAGAGACGGGGTTTCACCATGTTGGCCAGGATGGTCTCGATCTCCTGACCTCGTGATCCGCCGCCTAGCCTCCCAAAGTGCTGGGATTATAGGCGTGAGCCACCGCACCCGGCCCAGAGTCTCATTTCTTAACAACCCATTTCCCTTCCTGCACGCCACTCCAACACACACTCACTCTGTCCCATCTACACATTCATCCTCACTGTTTTTCTACTTAATGTACACTTTCATCTATTAGCTAGAGTTTCACCAAGCTTGTTCCTTATTTCTGATCCACGTCCCCTCCCTTCCATCCTCTCTCTCCATTTCTTTTCAGGTTAATTTATCTGATTATATGCAACATGCTGCAGCCATGTTAAGACACCAACTGAGTTTCCACTTGGAG
Organism: Cebus imitator; assembly: GCF_001604975.1. Taxonomy (NCBI): domain Eukaryota; kingdom Metazoa; phylum Chordata; class Mammalia; order Primates; family Cebidae; genus Cebus; species Cebus imitator. The sequence goes on from NW_016107333.1 coordinate 1,669,041, forward strand.
GCTTGGAGGAAAGATTACCATTAAAACGTGACTTCCATCCACTCAGCTGAAATTACTATTGATTGCCAAAGAAAAATATTTGTGCTGTGAAGCTGGGAGCTATGATGTTGAACCATATTAACATAATGTTAGCATAGCTACGGGTGTTTAGTAGCATGCAATCAGATTTGAAATGAACGTTGATTATAGATGGAGATTAATGTTCACATATTCATAGGAACACAATGAGAAGAGCAATTTCCTTTCTACTACAGATCAATGGTTTCCCCATTCAATTATACAGCTGTAATAATTGCATTATGCTGAAATATTTCTTAATGGCTAATTTCTTTCCTTTTGTGTGTGTGTGTATGAGCTCTTTTGTCAGTGATAGCTTCTGCAGCCCAAGGACAGCATAAGATGTTTTAATCACTGGTGCCATTTTGCAAGCTTTGACCAAGCCAGTAATTTCCCCTTTTTCCCCATTTTTTTGCTAGTCTCTCTTATTATCACCCAGAATTGCTTCCTGGATGATTGAAACCTAGCGACTTGCCTCAAGTCTTTTCTTTCCTTGTTCAGAGAGTGAAGACAAAACTAGAAACCTACAGGGCCATGGGCTGCTCAGTCTTTTTTTGCACATTTGCTGGAGATTGTTTGAAGGAGAAAGAGTTGAAGATCCACAAGCATTATTCATAGGATGCCCATCCCCCAAGTGACTCTTATTGAATACAAATATATACATATACATATCTATTACTTTGGAGACCACTGATTAAAAAGCAGACAAAACACCCAGTGTCTTCTCCAATACTTCAAGCAGATCTCTGAGGGCTGATAAGATGTCAAAGTTTATATTGTGAAGATGGTATAAATGAATGTAAATTTTAAAAATATATTTATAAGCTGATAATATATAGATATAAATTTATAACAAAAATAAATTTATGACATATAAATATGTTTATAACATATCAATTTATAAATATGAAGATTATATTAGGTATTAAAAGAGTCTGTAAGCTCTTCTCAGTTTCTAAAGACAATGGTGTTCTCCTGCTTACTTGGCTGTGTCTCAGAGGAAGTCTGGCTGGCATTTTCTTCTTTAGATGAACATTTTCTTATAGATGAATTATAATATTCCTGTCTCATACCTTTCTCAGCTGTCCATGGGTGAAGATTGGGCTTT
>NW_016107333.1:1670309-1673188 GCF_001604975.1 Cebus imitator
GGCAATTCTCCTGCCTCAGCCTCCTGAGTAGCTGGGATTACAGGCATGCGCCACCATGCCCAGCTAATTTTTTGTATTTTTAGTAGAGACGGGGTTTCACTATCTTGACTAGGATGGTCTCGATCTCTTGACCTCGTGATCCACCTGCCTCGGCCTCCCAAAGTGCTGGGATTACAGGCGTGAGCCACCGCACCCGGCCTTGATTTCTTTTATCCTTGTGCATCAAGTCTTATTCATAACTTTGTCGAAGAGAGTGAGTCATGGTAGAAATTAAACCAAATGTGAAGACCTTCCTCTAAACAGATATCCCAAGGGCACTGTTTACTGTGTACCCTCTGGTAAGTCACTTACAATTCACAGCCTCAACCTTTCCAGCTGGAATGTTGAAAGCCGAGCCCCTAACTCACAAGGTCACGGTGAAGAAGAAAGAAAGTGAACTTAGCTAGAATGAGTGTAGTAGAGTTGTGGGTGCCAGTGGCTGGCATCTCACCCCTCAGGCCACCCACACACTCAGCTGCAGCCGTGGAGTCCAGCTCATGAGATTCACGCTGATAGCACTTGTTTCATGCACCTGCTAAACTTCCTTCTGCTTTTTGACTCAGTCTTTTTCAGATTCTTTGGCATCTAGTCAGCCTTCTATAGACACATTCTGAAAGGAGAAGACCCTTACAAGCACATTCACCCAGGGAGGGACTGAAGCTGGTGGTAGTAACTGCCCTGGTCTCAGAGGTACTGCAAACACAGCAAGCACCCTTATGTGGGTGTTTCCTACCTTCTTGCCTTGTTCTCCCAGCTCCTTCACTCCTGCCTATTGAGATCACCCCCATATAAATTGCCTACACCCAAGTTCTTTCTGAGTCTGTTTTCTGGAGAACCCAAAATAAGGCAGCACGTTTGGAGATTTACCAAAGCCTTTGGAAACAGTCTGACCTGGCTTAAATCTCATCCTGATTGCTCATCTGTCATGTGATCACAGGCAAGTGACTTCCCGTTCCTGAGCCTCTGTTTTCTCATCTGTAAAATGGGAATCATAATAGGATACACCACGAAGCATTATAAAAATTGAATGAGATCTTGCAGGCAAGTACTCAATATTATTTTCTATTATTAGTATTTTCATTAAAAGTGTCAAGTACAACATAAACACTCAGTGAATCATAACTTCCTTTCTGTCTTTTATGCCTGAGACAAAATGTATCTGGGAGCAGCAAACATAATCAATAAGTTCATTTTCCCAATATGCAATATTATTTTTGCTGGCCTGCTATACACAAAGAAGCCGTGTGTGGGATATAGTTTTCTTGGTTGAGGGTGTTACAAAGTCTTGGCCATTAATTCTATTCTCTAGAGTCTTTTTCAAACATGTCCCCAGGGAAAGAGAGAATTTTGTGCTTCCTGGGTCTCAATGCAGTACAAGCCGCACAAAGGAAAAACACTTCTTACCCGACAATGGACAGGATGTTAAGAATGATATGTAGCTTACATATTTTAAAATCATCTATTGGCAGGGAAGGAAGGCATGTGAATCTGGAGAACATGTCCAGAGCAGGAAAACTAGAATTGCGTCAGCCTGAGACGTGATGTGTCATACTAGGTAGGAACCAGTGGCCCCCAGGAAAGATATTTCTTTTCTGTGGCCCCACCAAAAGCCACTATCATGGTTTTTTAGTTTCTCATTCCATCACTCAAAAATAATGTCTTGAGTGCCTAATACATGCTAAACAATAAGCTCATGGCTGGAGATAGAATCTTGAGCAAACAGACTGAGTTCCTGGTTCTTAAGGTTTTTATGATCTCCAGAAGATCTACTAAACAATCACATGAACATACAGGAAATTGCAATTCTGGTGGTAAGAAGGAGAAATTCATTTAAGAGAAGGGAGAGATCCAGAAGACAGAGAGACAACGAAGGATTGATGCATAAACCAGTGTCTGGAAGAACAGGAGTTAACTTAGCTGGGCGAGTAGCCTGGGAGAATGAAGAGATCTTTCCAGTTAGAAGGAAGGATGTATGTACGTCTCTTATTATATTCAATTTCCTTGTTACCTTTTATTTATCTTATAGTACTGTTGGTCACATTATTAATTATATGGTTGTTCTATTTTTTTTTTTGCCTCTGTTTTCCCACCTCCATTAGAATTTAAATTCCTCCAGGGCAGAGGTTTTGTCTATATTGATACCTCTCCAATTCCCATGTACAAATAAATGTGCAAAATCCCTAGATACTGAGGGAAATTGACACACAGCATACAAAGCTGTGCTTTACTAAACCACACACCCTTTCTCATGGGACCTCTGCTCTTGGGTGGTTGGATATTGGGTCCCTTTTCTCAGGTTTAATGTAGTCAGTGGGTTCATATGTTTAGCAGAAATGCCCTCTTTGGCATGGGCACAAATGTGTTATGATCAAGTGCTGCAGAGGGGTCATGATGATTAACCAGGATCCCATCTATCTCTAAGGGCCAATATGTGCCATGGGTGTCCCTTCCCCTTACCAGAAGTAGATCTGTCACTTGCTTTTGTTGATACAAGAAAGAACTGATGGGAGATTCTAGAAAGGTTTTCTTACCCTTAAGGAGAACACATCAGAATAGACGGTCTGCTTTCTCTGAATGTGTTTACATGTAGATGTGAATTCTCAAACTACTTTAGCATTGAGGGGCATCATTTAAGGGCAAAGTTCATAAACTGAAGATGGCAGAGCAGAGAAATGGAAAGAATTTGGGTCTTTCCTGAAAACTGAGACTTTGCATTAACTAAATACAGGGTCTCCCTATCTCTGGATTATGTGTTGAGTGCCTCTGGGTCTTTTTTTTTTTTTTTTTTTTTTTTTTTTTTTTTTTTTTTTTTTTTTTTTTTTTTTTTTTTTTTTTTTTTT
>NW_016107333.1:1673390-1697118 GCF_001604975.1 Cebus imitator
CCTTCCTCCCTCCCTCCCTCCCTTCCTTCCTCCCTCCTTTCCTTCCTTCCTCCCTCCCTTCCTTCCTTCCTTCCCTCCTCCTTTCCTCTCTCTATTGTTTGGATCAGGGTGCAGCACTACACTTACATCAGTGCTATTGCTGGCTTCCTGAAATGCACACACTCCCATGTGGTTCCTGCAGCACTTACATACCCATTTAGTTCAGCCCTAATCCACATTAGGCTGAGATTCCAACAAGTGTACATTTGTACTTCAGTGAATTTGTGTTCTAGGAGCTGCCAACCTCAGGATAGCTTTATAGTTTAATCAAGTGAGCTTGGAATCAGATTGCTTCAGTATCTTCAAGTATAAGCAGCGACATGGCTGTGGGCAAGGTATGATGCCTCTCTTACTCTCAGTTTTTTATCTTGAAAATAGGGATAATAACAATACCTAGCTCAAAGGGTTGACATGACATGTTAATCAATGTAAAGCACTTAGCACAGAGTCAAACACCAAGTAAGAACTCTAATAAGTTCTTCCAGGGCAACTCAAGCAGAAATGTTCTATTTTCACCTCCTTCCCCTTTCTCTTTGCTCCCCTTCCTAGCCTTAGCCCCTTTGAATCAGCTCTAATGAGTCTACCAAGTTTGTAACTTATACCCTCAATCTTCTTTATCAACACTAAAATGGGATCTATGTATGTGTAAGTTAACAATTTGATTGTTTGTTCTCAGTATCATCTAATAGCAAAATCTTTGCAATGGGTACCAGCTTTTGGTGAGTATGGATACAAAAAAACAAAATGTTGCACGTCAACTTTCAGATTAAAGCACAAGATTTCTCCAATTACATAGTTATACATACATGTATGCATATACATATACTATATTATTGTGTATATATGCACACACAAAATACATACATAAATAGTGTTTTATATATACATGTATATATGTAGTGTTGTATAATGCGTGTGTGTGTGTGCATGTGTGTGTTTTTAGCCTTCCCTATTAACAAGAATGGTTTAGATTTTCTTCTTCATGAAGCATCCATTAAACAATAACTTGTATTCTGCAAAGGGGGCATTGTCAGAAATTACTAAGGGAAAGGAGTGAGATGATAAAAAAGGAGAAGCAACAAATGAATAGGGTAAATACTCTAGATTAGCAAAAATACATAATGATAAGTGCTTCATTAAAAATCAAGAAATCAAAAGAGATCTCCACAATTTCCCAGATTTGCTTATCTGTTACACATGGTGATTTCTTCAAGAGAAAGATGTAAACTGAATACAAACCAGCCTCAGCCCTTGCCTCTACGATCTGCATTTATGTCTCGGGCCATAGACGGTGATTTCTAGAAAAAAACCTCCCAGGAACTACGGAGTTAAGAGAAAGAATCATTCTTACAACTAACATTTAAAAAAAAATCAATAAATAAGTCAGTACAGCAGAATATGTAAAAGCCTAACTTGAGAGTTGGGCAGATCTGAGTTTGCTTCTAGATCCTGCTGTTTCCTCTCTTTTTGATCTCTGACAAGTTACTTAAATATTCTGAGCCTTGGTCTTCCCATCTGTAAAACAAGGATACTGTTAGTTCCTATTGTATTACTACGCACTGTGAAAAGTCAATGATGGGGACAACTGTGGCAAATACCACGTAAGACCTAGTACTCTACCTGATCACCAAATGTGGTACTCACTGCTGTTATTTATGCTTTACAAATGAGAAAAATGAGGCACGGGGATGTCAAGTAAACTCCAATTTCTATACCTGGTGAAAGACAGACCCTGAATTCCAAACCAGGTAGTCTGGCTCCAAGTTTACCTGCTTCATCATCAGTCTGTGCGACTTCTGCAGGAAAGCATTAATGTAAGTGGGTGGAATTTTGTTTTAATGTAAAAATTTGAAGATCCAATGCTTCTTATGCAAGTTAGCCAAAGATTTCAGGAATGTGTTTGTCTGGCATTTTAGGCCTCTCACAATTCCACCTCAACCTCATCACTGTTCCTTCCCCAAAGGCACAGATATTGCCAGGTGTGTCTTTCAAATACATACGGCCCTTGCCTTCCTCAAGCCAGGACAGAGGCACAGAGTTCAGCAGAACATCTTTGGTTCACTCAAACAATTGCACCTGCCAATTCTCTAAGTCAAGTTACTGTCCTATTAGCTCATCTCCTTTCCCTTTTACATGGGCCCTGCCTCTGCTTAGCCGCATTCAACTTCCAGTGGCCTCTAAGTGGTTCCACACTGCTTACTTCATGCCACCTAGAGCCAGAGCTATAGTGGAGACAGGCTTGGTCAGATGAAGCCATGCTCTAGGGCCAGTCTAGGTGCGCAGATCGTCAAGGTCAAGCCATAGGTCAGAGGGGCCAGTCCAAATACCAAAATGCACACATTGCATACTGCCACATATTGCAGTAATGGCAGGTGAAGACCAGAAGCACAAGATACCGAGACAGAGAAGAGCTGGAAGGCTAGTGGCACCGCCCATGGAGAAGACTCAGGGTGGCAGCAAGGTGTAGGCACGGAGTGGGCTCACCCATTTATGCTGCACACACTGGGTTTGTTCTTATGTGGCACAACATCAAACCAAACATAGCTTACATAGCTTACTGATGAGGTAAACGTGCTGGAAAATAGAAACATCTGGCTCTTTCCAGAGTGTTAGGATTTGTGGCTGCAACACCAGGGTGGGTGAGAAGAGGTAGGCATGAGATGAGTGAGAGCAGTGGAGGTGGACAAAGGGCTTAAGGCATAGAGGTAAGTGTCATGACAGATGCATAGATGTAAGTAGTATAGAACAGTCATAACCTAAGAGGCATCATTCTTTTACGAAGTTCTTAGAGAGGTTAAGGCCTGCATGAAGCACCATTAGCAATATTAGGATATTTGGGGATATGACCTTCACATTTTACTGGACTATTAAATGCAGGAGAGGCCCAAAATTTGTATTTGATTAAATAATGATAAGATGGGGGGAAAAATATTTATTTTAGCCATCTCTCAGTGAAACCTCTTATTTAATGAGGAAACTGAGTCCCAATAGCAGTTCTTATGCTATTCTAAGGTAGGGTTTGGCAAACCTTTTCTGTAAAAGACTAGATTGTAAATGTTTTAGGCTTAGTGGGCCATATGGTCTCTGTTACAACTACCCTACTCTCTCATTGTAGTGCAAAATCAGCCACAGATGGTATGTAAATGCATGAATATGGCTGTGTTCCAATAAAACTTTATTTATAAAAACAAGTGGTGGGATAGCTTTAGCATGCAGTGTGCCAAGGCTCTTCCTAAAGCCTAGCAATATTTTTTTAAAAAAATCATCATTTTATACTATAACTTTAATAATACAGTGTATTATAAACACATTTTAACATATTGCAGCTTATATATTACACACTATATTTTAACAATAGAGTAGAATAAGATATAATAAACACACTAACTACATAAGATTCCAAGAAATTATAGAAAATACTCTTTTTGGTCTATATATGGCAGGAAGTGTCAGTCATTTGAGAGTTAAAACATTAATCCCAGGTCATTTAGGAGGCAGTTTTTCTATAGATTTTCACAGAAGTATAGAATTTGACCTAAGGCTTGAATTTATAAATGTGGAGTCATGAGATATGACCATCAACTCAAAGGAAGCTAGGAGCAGTCAGCATGACAACTTGGGGTTGGAAGTCATATCTGGAAAAGCACAGGTAGAATTCAGGGCCTTATTACAAATGAAGGGCAATTTACCTTTCCAATAGCGTGTCTTCCCCTTACAGGCTGAGAAGAATTCAAGGCTATTTCTTACAAAGGGTAGGAATCTCTAGAAACATAAAGTTCTTTAGGGCTAGTTTGGCTAAGTATTACCTTGGGAAATAGGTGTGTTTTTTGATTCTGTGTTTTTCTTGTTTTCTCCACTTTTAGCTAACCCTAGTTCAATCTAGTTCCACATGTCATTCACAAAACTGACATCACAATGAAAGTAGCTTGGATATGAATGTTTTGTAGCTGATCTGTGAAGAAAAACAGTCAAATACATTTATGTCAGAGAGTGTACTGCAGCCAAGCTAGGAATATTGAAGGTGCTCTTCACGTCTTCCTGACCATTTAGCAGTGGCAATAGGGACCCTTGTTTCTCCTCCATGTAGAGATGGCCTAGCAGACACATTGAGATGGTTGAATTTCACATCAAGTTTTTTTCAGCAGGAGAAGGCTTAGATTTGGGGTAAAAATCCTGTCTTGACCTTAGAAAATAAAAATAATTTTAGAATGAAAATGCAGGCTGCATACCCGATGATACAACTAACTGGTTATGGGACTCCTTAGATATGAAAAAAAAGAGCTCTGAGTTTTCTTAATATTAAATGAGATGATACATGCACAACACTTAATCTGAATCCTGAAATCTTATGGGCACTAAATAAATGACAGTTAAAGATAATTATATTACAGCTTTCATTGATATTATTTTGTTTAAAAGTCTTGCTCTTTTCAGTTTCCTGATCTTTATATTTTAGTTTAAGACAACTCCTTCAGGTTTATCACCCACAGTCCTACTCTGAGATAAATTCTTATAGAATGATGTCTATGTTCTTTCTTTAAATCTGTGATTCCCATCTGCCTTTTTTTTTCCTTTTGGAGTCTTTATTGCACAGACACCTCAATATCGCAATTTTTTTTTTCACATCTGAGTTCCAAGTTTCCTAGTACAGCTTGTCACGTGAACCTTCCCAATATGTTGATGTGTAGCCAACATTTTAAACTTCAAATTTTCAAACATAAGAACCAGCACAAAACAAGCTCTTCATCTATACATAAACCATGTATGTTGCACATACAAAATGTTATGTGTGATTTGAGTGCTTTCCAAATGTGCTGTTTACACAACTTAAATCAGAGGTTGAAACTCATCTTCAATTACAAGGCAAATTCAGTGTATTATTAAATGACTACTCTGCAACAGGCTCCAAGCAATGACTTGTGGAGGACGCAAATCTATCATTCCCCAGAATGCCCTCAAGAATTATTAATATGGTAGAAGTGAAAAACCATGGCATTTCCTGGATTCTTTAGGTTTCCAGAGGCAGAGAGCTGCCTGCAGTTGTTTCCGGTCATGTGGAGTTGACTCTTTGAGGCAGAGTTTCTCAGTCTCACCACTGTTGACATTTGGGCTGGGCAGATCTTTGTCATGGGGTCCACTCTGTTCTTTGTAGGTTGTTTAGCAGCATCCTCAGTCTCTACCCACTAGATGCTATTCGTATGCCCCCATCTCCAGTTATGGTGGCCAAAACTGTCTCCACACATGGCCAAATATACCCTGGGAACAAAATCACCCCTGGTTGAGAACCATTGCTCTAAGGTTCTGAATGGGGATGCCTGAATCGGGCATCTCAGTATAGCTGGGTCTCATAAACCCTAGGGAACAGTTAATGGCCAGTTCTCAGGAAGGGCAAGGACCATGGGTTCCTGTCTTTCAAGTGCTTTGTGAAATCAGGTATTGCTGACTCCAGTAGCAAGAGACTATTAATCGTCATTGCAGGACTTCCTCTAAAATCTGCTCACGTCAGTGTCTGCCTGGTTCTTTGCTACCTCCTGGTTGGCTTTACTCACCACTCTATCATTTCTCCTTATTATTGGCTTTGACTATCACATTCTTCTACTTTTACTTCTGTTCCTGATTCTCTGTTGGACATCCAATTTACCACTCAAAGAAAATCCTATGGGTCTGTTTCTCCCCATTTGGGCTTTTACAAGTAGTTTTTCAGAGATTCTGAGCCAGAGCAAGGCTTGGTTGCCCTGGAGGCAGGTGCCTACTTCTGGTTTCATTGAGCAGAATGGGCTAGGATAATTTGACATAGCTCCCTGAAATTTCTCTGCTTAGGTGGGGTTACTGGCATGGTTAGCACCATACTTAATGCCTCATGCAGTCATAGACATTAATAAGGAAACAAGTAAATAAAGATAGGGAAATGCCATTACTGAGTGTAGTGTTCTATGTGCTTTGTAAATACCATTAATTCTCCTAACAATCATATCAGGTAAATACGATCATGCTACATTGTACAGACAAGATATAAGGCCAAGAGCTGAGTGGGGTGCATAAATCCATACACCTGGAAGGTGGGTCTGGGATCCACAGCTGGTGCTCTTTTTCCTTTAGGACTCTGTAGGTTTACAATCCATGTTTCCACTGGCTCCAGTAATGCAAGCACCAAGAGGAAGTCCAAATGTAAATTTAGATAGGTGTCAGAAAGTGGGGAAGGTGACGCTGAAAAGTTCTTAAGAGAGGACCTAAGAAGAACAACAGACAAATTGTAAGCTAATTTCTTCCCACTGCAATCCTGGTACCCTTCCACATTTCACCCCCTCTCCCCAATCAAAATTACTTGCAGCCTCATCTTTATGTAGAAATCATTACTTATGTCTATAGTACAGAATTTGTGTCACTTTGTTACATTTAGGAAAAATGCACTCCACCTTGTTATAAGATAGTAAAAGATTTTCAGGCATGTTTTCTATAAGCTCTCAGCTAATATGCACAAAATACCTGACACAAGTAGGTGATCAATAAATGATACATGTCTCTCTCTGTCCATTTCTTAATCTCCAAACCTTAGCAAGCAGGTAATAATGATAGCTAACATTTAATGAATACTTATCATATGTCATGCATTAAAGGCCTTTTATTTATTAATTTCCTGGGTCCTCCTAACACCTCATACTAAATACCATTTTGACTCAATTTAAATTAGAGTACTGAGGGATAGAAAGGTTAAGCAACTTGCTCAGTATCATAGATCTAGGAAGTGGCAGAGTCAGGATTTGACCTTGGCCTGAATGGCTCTGATGCTGGTCTTAACAGCCTATCTACTAGTTTCATCAACGGCAGAAAGCTGTAGGGATTTGCAGAGAGCATATGCTCTTGCTCTCTTTTGAAATGTTCATTCTCAGTAGTCCTAGCACTGTCTCCTCTGCCTATTCATCAGGATTCAGCCTGCTGCTGAGTCACCCATTCAGCTGAGCCACGCCACCCATCACACATATCTGGTTGTGCTGGGTGCTGCTCACTAGGAAAAGGGCTGATGGGGCATCAGCCATTACGTTGTGCAAACAACTCTCCTGCAGCGTTGGAAGCAGCAGCGGCAATCACAGCTTCCCTTTCTCCATCTGGGTACTTGACATAAAGCCACCAAAATTCAGTTTGGTGAAAGTAACCACCTTCAAGTTCCTAAGAAGCAGAAAGTGGCTTCTCCACAGTAGCCAGGGAGCCAGAGGGCCTGGATGAAAGCTGTGGTTGAGGGAAGAACACCTCGAATGCTAAAGAAACCAGCCACCCAAAGAAATCCTTTGATGTTCTCCTCCCCTGCGTCTGAATTCTCTCCTGAAACCTGCCTTCTAGCTCTGTTGCATGAGGATTTGCCGAAGCCCTGCTTTGTAGATGGCTACGCTCCGTACTTACACCACACCTCTGGCTCACAGCCCTCTCCAGGTAGGGGCCAGTCCCCTCTCTGACCTCTACCTGACCACTCCTAGGCTCTGCACCTGCCCTGCTGGACTGTGGTTCCTGTTCCCACTGACATTTCCTTGTCCACAAACACCTTTTTCCCTGACCCCTCAGTTCCCCTGTGTGACTCCTTATGACCATCTAGTCTCAATTGGGAAGTCACCCCTTCTGGAAAGCCTTCTGTCACTCTGTATCTGGGCTTAGAGTCCTGGCTATGTCTTGAATATCTCCTGAACTTTCTCAGTGGAGAGACCCAGGAATGAATTATCCATGTGTGGAATTGTAAACTTCAGGAGACTGTAAGCTACTTGAGGGTAGGGACTCTGTCCACCTTGCCGTGGCAGCCTCGGAGTTTGGCAGCATGCCCTGACCACAGCTAGTGCCTCTGAGTTAAATGAATAAAGGATGGTCCTTAGAATGGCAAATAGTCGCTTTTATTTGGCTGTCTAGGACAGCAGCCACATGACACCCTGGGTGATCTCTTCAAAACATAAATAGAGCCATGTCACACTCCTACATAGACCTTGCATAGCATTTTTGGACACCTTAGCATGTCCCACCAGACCCTGTGTGATCAGTCGCCTGTTGACCTCTCTGTCCTCATCTGTCTCCTTACTGCACATGAGCCACACTAGCTTTCTTTGTTTTTCTGCGTCTGGGCCTCTCTGTTTACCCATTCTTCTTCCTAAAATGGTCTTCCATCTAATCTCAGCAAGGCTGGCTCCTCCAGCTGAATACTGGCTCCCTGATTGTCCCTGCTCAATTGGCTCTGCCTTACCCTCTGCTACCCTAACTAAGCACTTTCTATCACTTGGTAGTGTTTTATTTTTTTTCCCAGAACTTATCAGAAGTAATCTCATGTATGTATTCTTTCTTTTTATCTTCCTGTCATATTCTTTTCCCACTACAATGTGATTTCCTTGAGGGCAGGGCCTTCTTGGTTGGTCATTGCACAGGTCTGAGGCTAGAACAGTGTCTGGCATATAGCATATACTCAGTAAATATTTATTAAGTGAGTAGATCACCATGAAATAAATATTTGCTGTCCTAATTATTATGTTTGGATGGTTATTTTCTTGCTGTCATACAAATCTTTATGATTCAGCTTATTTGAAGCAGGTTGAACAGGCAAAAGCACTTAGTGAAATGCTTTCTATGTTGTTGATGCTAAGTCTCTCTTCCAGTTCCCTGATAGCATAAGGGCAAGGAGGTATGGCCTCTGACCTTGGAAAGAAACACCCATCAAATAGGGATTGGACCTTGATTCCAGGGGCCCAACCTCATAGAGTTATTCCAAGCTTTAAACAGCTGTCAGAGTCCCTGGCATATCACGGGGACTCAATAAATGTTAGCTATTATTGTTAGTGTCATCATCATGCTATACTGGTAAGTAATATCTATCTTCCCCAACATTCCTCCTAGGTTGGGGTAGATTCTTGCCCTAGCAAATAACACAGTAGTATGATAAATGCTCAAAAAGAAATGAAAAAAGAATAGAAGGTAGGAAGTGAAGGCCAGTGTACGGTACACCCTTGAGCACTCAGCTGAAGTCTCTGGTATAGACTCAGTGGAAGCCACGTCCAGATGTTACAGAGTTACTACATAGGAAGCTGGAAAGCTATGCATTAACTTTTATCTCTATTTTAATGTTGAGGATATTATTCAAATATCTAAATGTTGTTGGTGCTGTCTCTCCTGATTCAGTATTGTGGTCTCTGGAGATCTATCATTCAGCAATAGGCTGTTTCCCTTGCATCTACTGCTTAAGAAGGCTCTACTGCTTTCTACTACTGACTACTACTTTTATCAATGGCAGAAAGCTTTTTGGATTTGCAGAGAGCATTTGCTCTTGCTCTTTTTTGAAATGTTTAGTCTCAATAGTCCTAACACTACGTCCTCTGCTTCTTCAGCAGGATTGAGCCTGCTGCTGGGTCACTCATCAGCTGAGCCATGCTTCCCATCACACATATCTGGTTGTGCTAGGTGCTGCTTGTCTGCATCCTACAGGATTCCTCTCTGCTGAGTACTGAGCTGTCATGTTTAAGGGTCACACATTGGTCAGGTGGTGTACAGGGCTCCACAGTGGGTATCATCCACTGTTTCTCAGACTAGAGACACCACTGCTAGCAAACTTTGGCTGGATTTCCATGCAAATACATAGCTTCTGCATTCTAAGAGGCTCTTCCCTGTCCCAGTGCCACCCTAGTAAACATTAAGTGAGTCTGCTCTATTCACCACGTATCATCCTAAGGCACTGTCCTTAAGGTTAGTCCATTTGTGTTTTGGCACCCACTCTATGGTATAGCTGTTTTTAGACCTGTATTGTGGGTAAATTCAATTTAATATAATATATATTAAGAGTTACTACTGGGATCCAAGATGGCCAAATAGGAACAGCTCTGGAGTACAGTTCCCAGTGAGAACAATGCAGAGGGTGAGTGATCACTGCATTTCCAAAAGAGTTATTACTGCCCACAGACCAGGAGATTCCCAGGCTGAAAAGCACCATGTGTTTCCAGCATGGCTGTTTCAGCCGTCTCTGCACAAAAATTCACACAAATCTGGGTGACCATTTCAACTGGCACCTGGAATGCCTGGAAGACAGAGCCACCCATTCAACTGAAAAAAGGGGGCTGAAACAGGGAGCCAGGTGATCTGGCTCTACAGGTCCCACCCTCACAAAGACCAGCAATCTGAAATGCTCTGGATTGAGAGTTTCACAGCAAGTGTAGCTGGACCCAGGACAGTCCAGCTCTGTGGGGGGAAGGGTGTCTGCCATTACCAAGGCAGTCCACCATTACTGAGGCAGACTGCCATTACCCAGGCAGTTTTAACCATACCTCTATAAACAAAACTGCAAGGAAGTTCACACAGCAACTGGGCAGAACCCACAGCAGCTCAGCAACACCTCTGCTGGCAGACTGTGACTAGACTACCTCCTTGCTGGGCAGGGCATCTCTGAAAAATGGCAGCAGCACATCAGGAACTTATAAATAAAGCCCCACTTTCCTAGGACAGAGCACCTGGGAAAAGAGGTGGTTATGAGTTCTGCTGCAGCAGACTTAAATGTTACCCATCCAGCAGCTCTGAACAGAACAACAGAGCTCACAGATCAGCACTTGAATTCCTATAAGGGATAGACTGTCTCCTAAAGCAGCTCCCTGAGCCTCGTACATCAAAAGAGACACCACATAAAGGAGAGCTCAGGCTGATATCTGGCGGGTATCCTTCTGGGACGAAGATAACAGAAGAACAAACTGGCAGCAACCCTTACTATTCTGCAGCCGCCACAGGTGATCCCCAGGCAAGCAGGATCTGAAGCAGACCTCCAGCAGTCCTATAGGAATGGGGCCTGACTGTTAGAAGGAAAACTAAAAAACAGAAAGAAATAACTTCATCATTAACTGAAAGGATGTTCACTCAGATACCCCATCTGAAAGTCACCAACTACAAAGATCACAGGTAGATAAATCCGCAAAGATGGGAAGAAACCAGAGCAAAAACGATGAAAACTCCAAAAACCAGAATGCCTCTCCTCCTCCAAGGGATCACAACACCTCACCAGCAAGGGAACAAAGCTGCATAGAGAATGAGTCTGATGAAATTGACAGAAACAGGCTTCAGAAGGTGGATAATAACAAACTTCTCTGAGGTAAAAGAACATGTTCTAACCCAATGCAAAGAAACCAAGAACCTTGAAAAAAGGTTTGATGAAATGCTAATGAAAATAAACAGCTTAGAGAAGAATATAAATGACTTAATGGAGCTGAAAAACACAACACAAGAACTTTGTGAAGCATATACAAGTTTCAATAGCCAAATCAACCAAGCAGAAGAAAGGATATCAGAGATTGAAGATCAACTCAATAAAATAAAATGAGAAGGCAAGAATAGAGAAAAAAAGAGTGGAAATAAATGAATAAAGCCTCCAAGAAATATGGGACTATGTGAAAATACCTAGTCTACATTTGATAGGTGTACCTGACTGTGACGGAGGGAATGATTCCAAGCTGGAAAACACTCTTCAGGATGTTATCCAGGAGAACTTCCCCAACCTAGCAAGGCAGACCAATATTCAAGTCGAGAAAATACAGAGAACACCACAAAGATATTCCTCAAGAAGAGCAACCCCAAGGCACATAATCGTCAGATTCACCAGGGTTGAAATGAAGGAAAAAATGCTAAGGGCAGGCAGAGAGAAAGGTCAGGTTACCCACAAAGGGAAGCTCATGAGGCTCACAGCAGATCTCTCGGCAGAAATCCTGCAAGCCAGAAGAGAGTCGGGGCCAATATTCAACAACCTCGAAGAAAAGAACTTTCAACCTAGAATTTCATATCCAGCCCTACTAAGCTTCATAAATGAAGGAGAAATAAAATCCTTTATGAACAAGCAATTGCTGAGCAATTTTGTCACCACCAGGCCTGCATTACAAGAGCTCCTGAAAGAAGTACTAAACATAGAAAGGAACAACCAGTATCAGCCACTCCAAAAATGTACCAAATGGTAAAGAGCATCAACACAATGAAGAAACTGCATCAACTAATGGGCAAAACAATCAGCTAGCAACAAAATGGCAGGATCAAATTCACACAGAACAATATTAACCTTAAATGTAAATGGGCTAAATGCCCCAATCCAAAGACACAGACTGGCAAATTGGATAAAAAGTCAAAAACCATCAGTGTGCTGATCCAGGAAACCCATCTCACATGCAAGGACACACATAGGCTCAAAATAAAGGGATGGAGGAAGATTTACCAAGCAAATGGAGAGCAAAAAAAAAAAAGCAGGAGTTTCAATCCTAGTCTCTGATATAATGGACTTTAAACCAAAAAAGATGAAAAGAGACAAAGAAGGGCATTATATAATGGTAAAAGGATCAATGCAACAAGAAGAATTAATGATGCTAAATATATATGCACCCAATACAGGAGCACCCAGATATATAAAGTAAGTTCTTAATGACCTACAAAGAGACTTAGATTCCCATACAATTATAGTGGGAGACTTTAACACTCCACTGTCAATATTAGGCAGATCAACAAGACAGAAAATTAACAAGGATATCCAGGCCTTGAACTCAGATCTGGACTAAGCAAACCTAATAGACAGCTACAGAACTCTCCATCCCAAGTCCACAGAATATACATTCTTCTCAGAACCACATCACAACTACTCTAAAACTGACCACATAATTGGAAATAAATCACTCCTCAGCAAATGCAAAAGAAAGGAAATCATAACAAACAGTCTCTCAGACCACAGTGCAATCAAATTAGAACACAGGATTAAGAAACTAACTCAGAATCTCATAACGTGATGGAAACTGAACAACTGGCTCTTGAATGTTGACTGGATAAACAATGAAATGAAGGCAGATATAAAGATGTTCTTTGAAGCCAATGAGAATGAAGACACAACATCCCGAATCTCTGGGACACATTTAAAGCAGTGTCTAGAGGAAAATTTATAGCAGTAAATGTCCACATGAGAAGCAAGGAAACATCTAAAATTGACACTCTATCATCAAAATTGAAAGAGCTAGATGAGCAAGATTTTAAAAACTCAAAAGCTAGCAGAATACAAAAAACACTAAGATCAGAGCGAAATGAAGGAGATAGAGACACAAAAAACCCTTAAAAAATAAATCCAGGAGCTAGGTTTTTGAAAAGATCAAAAAAATAGACAGACCACTAGCCAGATTAATAAAAAGGAAAAGAGAGAAGAATCAAATAGATGCAATAAAAAACAATAAAGGGGATATCACCATCAATTCCACAGAAATACAGGATCTCATCAGAGATTACTACAAACAACTCTATGCACATAAACCAGTAAACCTGGAAGAAATGGATAAATTCCTGGACACTTGCACCCTCCCAAGCCTAAACCAGGAAGTAGTTGAAACCCTGAATAGACAAATAACAAGGGCTGAAGTTGAGGCAGCAATTAACAGCCTACCAACCAAAAAAAGCCCAGGTCCAGACGGGTTCACAGCTGAATTCTACCAGACATACAAAGAGGAGCTGGTACCACTCCTTCTGAAAATATTCCTAACAATCCAAAAAGAGAGAATCCTTCCCAAATCATTTTATGAGACCAATATCATCCTGATACCAAAACCCAGCAGAAACCCAACAAAAAAAGAAAACTTCAGGCCAATATCCATGACAAACATAGATGCAAAATCTTCAATAAAATACTGGCAAATCAATTGCAACAGCACATCGAAAAGCTTATCCATCACAATCAAGTAGGCTTCATCCCAGGGATGCAAGGCTGGTTCAACATATGCAAGTCTATAAATGTAATCTGTTGCATAAAGAGAACCAAAGACAAAAACCACATGATTATCTCAATAGATGTAGAGAAGGCCTTCAACAAAATTCAACAGCCCTTTATGCTAAAAACTCTTAATAAACTTGATAGTGATGATAGAACGTATCTCAAAATAATAAAAGCCATTTATGACAAATCCACAGCCAATATCATACTGAATGGGCAAAACTGGAAGCATTCCCTTTGAAATCTAGCAGTAGATAAGGATGCCCTCTCTCACCACTCCTATTCAATATAGTATTGGAAGTTCTAGCCAGAGCAATCAGGCAAGAAAAAGAAATAAAGCGTATTCAATTAGGAAAGGAGGAAGGCAAATTGTCTTTATTTGCAAACAACATGATTGTATATTTAGAAGACCCCATTGTCTCAGCCCAAAATCTCCTTAAACTGATAAGCAACTTCAGCAAAGTCTCAGGATACAAAATCAATGTGCATAAATCACAAGCATTCCTACACACAAATAACAGACTTAAAGAGAGCCAGATCAAGAACTAACTGCTATTCAAAATTGCTACAAAGAGAATAAAATACCTAGGAGTACAACTAACAAAGGATGTAAAGGACCTCTTCAAGGAGAACTGCAAACCATTGCTCAAAGAAATAAGAGAGGACATAAACAGTTGGAAAGGCATTCCATGCTTATGGTTAGGAAGAATCAATATTGTGAAAATGGCCATACTGCCCAAAGTAATTTATAGATTCAATGCTGTCCCCATCAAGCTACCTATGACCCTCTTCACAGAACTTGAAAAAACCACCTTAAACTTCATATGGAACCAAAAGAGAGCCTACATAGCCAAGACAATTCTAAGCAAAAAGCACAAAGCTGGAGGCATCACACTACCGGATTTCAAACTATACTACAAGCCTACAGTAATCAAAACAGCATGGTACTGGTACCAAAACAGAGATATAGACCAATGGAACAGAACAGAGGCCTCAGAGGTAATACTACACATTTACAACCATCCGATCTTTGACAAACCTGACAAAAATAAGCAATGGAGAAAGGATTCCCTGTCTAATAAATGGTGTTGGGAAAACCGGCTAGCCATGTGCAGAAAGCAGAAACTGGACCCCTTCCTGACACCTTACACTAAAATTAACTTCAGATGGATTAAAGACTTAAACATAAGACCCAACACCATAAAAACCCTAGAAGAAAACCTAGGCAAAACCATTCAGTACATAAGCATAGGCAAGGACTTCATGACTAAAGCACCAAAAGCATTGGCAACAAAAACCAAAATAGACAAATGGGATCTAATTAAAATTCAGAGCTTCTGTACAGCAAAATAAAGAATCATTAGAGTGAACTGATAACCAACAGAATGGGGAATAACTTTTACAATCTACCCATCTGACAAAGGGCTAATATCCAGAATCTATAAAGAACTAAAACAGATTTACAAGATAAAAACAAACAAACCCATTCAAAAGCGGGTGAAGGACATGAACAGCCACTCTTCAAAAGAACACATACATGAGGCCAACAAACATATGAAAAAATGCTCATCATCACTGGTCATTAGAGCAATGCAAATCAAAACTACATTAAGATACCATCTTATGCCAGGTAGAATGGTGATCATTAAAAAATCTGGAGACCATAGATGCTGGAGAGGATGTGGAGAAATAGGAACACTTTTACACTGTTGGTGGGAGTGTAAATTAGTTCAACCACTGTGGAAGGCAGTGTGGCGATTCCTCAAGGATCTAGAAATAGAATTTCCATTTGACCCAGCAATCTCATTATTGGGTATATATCCAAAGGATTATAAATTGTTCTGTTATAAAGACACATACACATATATGTTCACTGCAGTTCTATTTACAATAGCAAAGAACTGGAACCAACCCAAATGCCCACTGATGTTAGACCGCACAAGGAAAATGTGGCAAATATACACCATGCAGCCATAAAAAATGATGAATTCATGCCCTTTGTAGGGATACAGATGAATCTGGAAACCATCATTCTCAGCAAACTGACACAAGAACAGAAAATCAAACACCGCATATTCTTACTCATAGGCGAGTGTTGGACAATGAGAACACATGGACACAGGGAGGGGAGCATCACACACTGGGGTCTGTTGGGGGTGAATAGCGGAGGGACAGCAGGGGGTAGGGAGGTTGGGGAGAGATAATATGGGGAGAAATGCCAGATATAGGTGACGGGGGATGGAGGCAGCAAACCACATTGCCATGTATGCACCTATGCAACAATCCTGCATGTTCTGCTCATGTACCTCAGAACCTAAAGTGCAATAAAATATATATAGTTACTCCTATGTTCCAGGGAGTATGTAAAACATTCACTTATGTTGGGATTCAAATACAATAATTCAGCAGGAACCAACGAGGACCTACTCTAAATCAGGTATTCTTCTACACATAGGTATAAGTAGATGTAGATGAATCACTTGCCTCTAAGAGGGCATGCTCCAGGTAAATCACGGCCTTGTGAAGAAGGGAATAGGCTGATGGAGAATGTATCAGTAAGATAGTAACTCTATGGCTGTGTTGACATTTTTAAAAAGTGTATTTATTAATCTGGATTTGGGCTTGTGTTAGTTTAAACAAGAATCTACTCAAACCCTTAAAAATTTGTTTTTACACTAACCTAGTTGCGGCTTCTGAAATTCCCCTGGAGAAACTCCTGTCTCTAAAGCACCTTGCACAGTTCCTGGCTCATAAATCACATTTTATAAATACTACTTTTACTCGAGTCCTCTCTGGGATCCCAGAGCTGTGTTATGAATTTGGTTGATCCACAGGAATAGAGGGGGAAATGGGCATAGGCAGTGCCAAATTCTAAGCAAGGGCCTCTGAAATCAAAGAATTGTGTGATTTTTGCTTTGATAGCTTTGCCCTCTACTGAACATTATATCTTCCACACTGATATTTTCCAAAAACAGCAAACATGCCTCATTTTCAAGGAAGTATTTATATTATAAAATCTCTTCTTTCACTAATGACTTTCTCAGATGGGCAATGCTGTATTCTGTATTCATGAAAGGCAAAGAAAACTAAACAGTGAATGGGACCTATATCTGGTTCCTTACATTTTTGAATTTTTTGATTTACACCATTGCAGCCACTGGGGAAATCCTGTCCTCGGATTAGGAACCATGCTCGTGGTGAATTTAGAGGATGAAAATCTTTACACTGAAGTTAAGCTAAGTGAAATCTTTGCAACACGTTTCTTTTCTTTTTGGGGGAAACAGGGAAAAGTGCTCCTGGGAACAGTTTTCATCATGAATGATGGAGACAGAATTAGCTGAGCTTTTTGACTCTCTTGGCTTTTGCAAAAGCCTAAATTATAAGAACCACCTTGAGCAGCTTTTGAAACATTGATAATCTGGAAGATCACAGTATTTCATAATTGGCAAAATAGTTTTGAAGTACAAAAGTAAAATCAGAAACTACGATGTTTACAAATAATTCTCAAATGAGTTATTAGGTGAAATTGGTTTCAATTCAAGGCAATAATTTAAATTCTAGGTAAATATCCTCACATATTAAGATTTCATTAAATATTCAATTACAGTATCTAGTTTCCTCCCTCCACCCTACAGATTTGGTTACACCAGAGTTTTTCACCCTCAGCACTACTGTCTTTTAGAGTTCGATGCTGCATTGTGGTGGGAGCCATCCTGAATATTCATAGGATGTTTAGCAGAGTCCCTGGCCTCTGCCCACTAGATATCAGTAGGAATTCCCCTCATCCTAGTTGTGATAACTAAAAATGTCTCCAAATATTGTCAAATGTGCCAGGAGAACGGGTGGGTGGGCAAAATTATCCCAGATTAAGGGTCACTATGTGTTTGATTTAGCATCACTTAAAATGTTCAAGTCAAAGCATTTTTCCCATTCTCTTAGGAGGCATCAAATGAGTAAGACCCTTATTTATAGTTTCCTGTAAAATGTATTGCATATTAATCAACTCCAGTATTAAAATCCAAGTTTTTACCATCTCTACAAAGTGTCTCCGTAATGAATTTATTATTTACTTTTTGGGGAACGTATTTTAAATAAGCAGTTGCTAACTGAAGGAGGAGTTTGGTATTACAACGCGCAATTGCTCTGGACTGATAACAACTGTTACCTCTTTTGTACCCATTGATTATTAGAAGCTGCCAGTTTACCGAGGTTTGAAAAGTAAAACCTACTTCATGCCGAAGATGATACTGAGGATTTGGTCTTGCCCCAGGTCTCTCCCTGTTCTTCATGTTCATAGATGACTTAATAACAACAGCCAATATTGGCGAAGGACTCATTCTGCACCAGGCACTGTGCTGAGAGCATTAACAGCATCATCTCATGGCATCCTGCATACAACTCTATGAAGTAACTGTTATGAATCCCATTTTACAAGGATGGATCTATGTCTTAAAGGGTGACACCACTTGCCTAAGGTCATTTAGGCAGTAAGTGGGTGAACAGAGATTCAAATCCAAGTCCAGCTCTTACCTCCTCTCAATTAGCACACTTAATTACCAGTCGCCCTTATAATACACATTAGTTGCCTTCAGTACAAGCAGATTAATTCAGTTCTACGGTATATGTTTATTGCATATGCTGAAATTTCCCTCAGTGTGCTCTTAAAAAATGGCAATGCATTGAGTCCGGAGAAAAATGATCTTCCCAGTATCATGGGTATTTTCTCTCTTTGCTCTGTCCAGGAGAAAAACTGTTAGCTTGTCACACAATGGAGCCTTTGCTGTCAGACTAAACAATGACATCTATTAATCACATGAAAAGCAGGACCAAAAAAAAAGTTCTTTTTCCTGTGAATTGAGTTTTAAGGATTTCATGGTTTATATCACAGGGCTGCAAGGTTTTATGCTTCAGCTTAACAGGGCTGAGCTGCCTGGGTTTCGACAGCTTACAGAACTGCTGGTAAATAGCTAGGGATCTTGCATCTTTAATCACTGGAACAGAAGCAGAGAGGGAGGGGAGAAGGAAAAAGGAGGCAACTCGTGGATGTGTGAAACTGACGTAGATAGATGGAGTCCTGGGAGGCAGAAGTGCACACTCTGTGTCTCAGATGGGTTCCTGTGGTTATACAGGCCCAGAGTTTATCAATCGGCTGAGCTGTGCATGGTCTGGCCTGGTCTTTATCAGAAGGAGCCCTGCAGGTTAACCTCCCAGCTTCCTAATCAGGGTCATGTTAGTACATCATTTATTACCTCTAAGGGCAGGCCAGGGTGGGGCTGTTAAAGAGCCTTGCAAGAAAAAGGCGTGGGGAAGATGGAATGCTCCTTTCACCCCAGCCTGCAAAGCATCACTCTTCTTTTCATTCCAGGAAATAGTAATAATAGTAATAATAATAAAATACACTGGATACTTCTAAAATCTGCAATTGCAGTCCCATTGGGACTGTGTGAGTAGAGAAATATTCCACCCATTTAAATGTGGCAGGATCATTAAGGAGGTTGACAGAGTTTAGGAGGCTTCCTGAAGTCCTTGAGACTGGCCCAGACTCCCAATTTTCTCCATCTTCTTATTAAAAGGAGTCGTAATCATAATGCATCCTTCCGAGCTCCTTTCTCTTTCTCCCTCTCTAACAACCTGAATCTGGCACACTTCCCTTCCCCTTTAACCCTCCCATGCTAAAAATAATATCCTCTTGGAACCAGCCAAAAAGTGTCAGTTGGAGGATTTTAATTAGCAGGACTGGGCAGGAGACAGTTCTAGCCTTCCCAATTTGCTACATTCTCTCCAGGGAGCCAGAGCCAAGCACAATTGGAAAATCCAGGTTCATGTGAACCAGAGATGGGAGTTTCTGACTTGCAGGGAGAGTCGGCCTGGAAACCAAGCTGTATTTCATTGCTGTAATACCAGACAGGGGCCCTTGAGAAGCAGCAACTTGTGCATCCACATGGAGGATGTAGGGTTTTAGAGCCTAGACCTCTGGACTACATTTTCGGGGCTTACTTCCTGCCCTCCTATTTGCTGGCTGTGTGACTTTGGGTAAGCTACTTAACCTCTTCATGCCTTGCCTTAATCATCTGTAAAATGGTGATAATCACAGCACTTATTTCATAAATTTGACGTGAGAATAAGTGAGTAGAAACCTGGCTGACACAGAGCAAGTGCAATGTAGAGAGTTTGCTAATATTATTTTTGTTTGCTCATTTTTATTTTAATGAGCCTAGACCTACCCACCTGGCAAAACTTTAGTTACGGTATCTTTTTATGGCTACCATTAGATTAAGAGTGTGGTAAAAATGTTTAAATCAAACAATAATTGAAATTCACATCAAAAATAGGAGTTTGCCTAATTTACATATGTTCTGTCAATTTTAAAATGGAATCCAGTGCATCTGCAGGACTTTGGATGATTGAACATGGAAGGCTCTTAGAAGTCCAGTCTCCTGCTCAAGACATTCCTCTGCATAGCACCATCTCTGGCAGCAAGAACTGGATAGTCATGAGGTAATTATGATAACATTAAGTCCTTGTAAAGTACTTTATAATTTATATATTTTTAAACAATGTCCCTGGTTTAACCCTTGGGGACCTCCTCATGAAATGTGCTAGGGCCTTATGACTATAGGAAGAGACTCAAAGTTCTATTAGTGATTATCAGAGGTGGGGTTATGGGAACAGATTGGATGTGGGGCTGGACTCCAAAGGGTGGCAAGAGAAAATCCCAATCATCGTGTCTGTTCCAGGGTAATAAACATCAGTTGGGTCTAACTTTCTTGTTCAAAGGATCCAGCTGAATTATGAGTGACATATTTGAGTAGAGTCTAGGTTCATAGCTAAGATGGTGCTGGTATCTAACTCAGGGAAGGCCAAATACATTGAAGTGAGAATAAGGGTTGCAATTCATGTGCAATGAGGCTCAAAATCTCATCCATATAAGGACTGCTTGAAAGAGCCAGATAGGAGTGAGAGTCCTATCCAGAGAGAATAAACTCAAGATCAGGCTGCAACCTCAGCTGACTAGGAACACTGTGATAATTCATGTCAGTGAATACCTGAGGTACAGTCTAGAGATAATCTGTGGTTCCATGGGCACAGGGGACACCCATTAGAGAAATGTCAGCCCCAATATGAGCAGTAAGTGAGTCTAGAATTCACTTGTGAATGGAGAATTTACTGGCAGGTTTTATAGTGAGAGAACTATAGTCTCATCAACATCTCCATGCCCTCCTAAAGCAGGAGGCAGAGTAGTAACTATTGGCTGCGTTGTACACACTTAGATAGGAACATAATCTATGTACTTAGTACTGGTAAAGGCAACTGGGATTTAAAACTCTAGCTTCAAAATCCCATGCTGTTGTTCTTTTATTCATAACATTGGATGGTGCACAACAAGGATTTCATTCCATTTCTTTCTTTTTTTTTGTTTTTCTTTGAAAACTCAGCTCTTTATTAAGTCTAGCCTTAATTTGAACCTAGACCTCTCTTTGGTGAATTCTATTTTTTTCCTGGAGCTAAAACATTGAATATTTATCCACTTACATGTCACAGTCCTTTATATCTTTTTCTCCATTTTTCTTCCTTTTTTCTTTACCCTAGAATGTGGTGGCTTAAAACAACTCCACGTATATGGCTCTTGAGTCTAGGGATTAACTGGACAGTTCTGATCTTGTAGGCCAGTCTCCACTGGTTGACATCTGCTGGCTTTGCTTATGTGTCAGACATCAGCTGGCAGGTTGGTAGCAGGCTGACTAGTCTAGGATGGTCTTGGCTTGGGCTTCTCTCTGCGGTTGTGCATCCCCCATTAGGCTAGCCTTGGTCATGATCATTCAACAGTGACAGCAGAAATTCACAAGATCTCTTCTGGCATAGATGTGTAATTAGCATCTGTGGTACTATGCGATTATTGCTTCTGTTACATTCCATTGAGGAAAGGGCATCACAAGGCCAGCCCAGATTCAAGGGGTTGACAAGTACCCCCTACCTCTTGATGGGAGGAGGTGCAGGAGGCATGGTTACATGGAGAAGAGTAATTGCAGGTATCTTTTTCAAATAACCTACCACTCCTTTCTTCTCCTCCCTTAATAGTTCATAAATTATTCCAACAAAGTGAAAATACTACATTAAACACTGGTGTTTAGTGTTTAATCAATGCTAGAAAGAAAATACGTGGGCCGTGGGCCTTGTTCTCCTGCAGTTTTCATTCTAGTGGAGGAAAAGAAAGATGAATAAAATGATGCCACACATAGATGTGAATTTACACGTACACATAATGCTACCAAGGAGAGGCATAGAGTGTTATGAGAATTTAGGCAAGAGAGACTGACATAGTCTTAGGAGTTGGGAAGCTCAGTGGAGCGTTCCCTTGAGAAGTGATATGGAGGCGAGATCAGAAAGAGTGGAAGACAGCTAGAAAAAGGGAGAAGTGGGGAGATTTTGGCAAGGGAACAGCATGAGCAAACATACAGGGTCAAGTTCTAGATGGCCAGTATGGCTGAAATACAGAAAGCCAGAAAGAATATGATTCTAGAAGAGGCTGGAGAGGTCAGCTGTGAACAAAGTTTGGAGGGCATGATGAGAGATTTGTGCATTATATCAAAAACAATGGAAAATCACTGAATGGTTTTAAGTAGGTTGGAGGGTGGGAAAAGGACGATGTGACCATCAAATATTATGCCTATACAGCTGAACAGAAATGGATGGAAAAGGAACAAATCTGAGATTGAACAGTTTTGGGAGAAAGAAGATATGGCTGTCAATTTATAATATCTTATGGGCACCTAGCAATGGACTGGAGATTACACACGATAGGAATGTGAATTGGTGACTAAGAAGAAATACTCTAAATGCCTCTCCCAACCTTACACTATCATTTTGTGCTAAAAATCCATGGTTACCTTTGGTTTGCTAATGTTTTTTTTTAAAAATTTGAAGTGAATTATTAAGAGCAGAGGATCGCAAGCAAGACTGTCTGGTTCACTTTTGGGTGTGTACACAGGGTACTATCTGTGTAACTTAGAGTAGATTAGTCACGATATCTCTGACAAGGTTTCCTCATCTGTAACATGAGGACAATCATGTTACCTACATCATGGATCTATTATGAGGAGCATTTAAATGTGTAAATGACTTCTGAAAGTATCTGGAGTTTAATCACTTTAAGTTGTTATTACTCCTACTATCATTATTTTAATATTATTTTTTGTGTTTTTCTTGTCCATTTTGGGTTTTGAATTATCTGACTTATAAAAAGATTTCAGGAAGCTTTTCCTCATATTTTAAACAATTTGCTTCTATGACTAGAACAGATGATATAATCTATTTATTCATTATTATTTAAAGGATACTCATCTCTAAAATCAACTGAAATTCATATTTTTTGTAATTATATTTGAAAATTTAAGTTGTTCAGTGTAATTTACACTTGTCTAGCAGCTACATTATACAAAGTTCAAAGAAACAACTGAATTTAGCTTTGATATTTTATTTTACTCAGTATGTCTGAAATATTACTATTTTAACATGTAATCAATATAAAAATAAAGGAGATAGTTTTACATTCTTTTTCTTAAGAAACTAAAATAAAATAAGTTGTCCATTTTATATAACTTTTAAAGATTATTCAAGTTATTCATAATATTTTTTAAGTTTCTGCTGTTTATTTATGTCTTTTTGTTTTTTAACATGTTTATTAGTATCTTAATTTTGATTGTTTCATCAGTTTTGATAGACCTTTGTCTGTTTTATTGATCGTTTAAAGAATAAGCCAGTAATTCTGTTCATCTTGTTTTACATTTCTATTTCATTATCTTCTCTGATTTTCATTATTCTAACTTCCTATTTTCTTTAGTTTTAATGTACTCTTATAATTTATTTCATTAAAAATTTAGTTCATTACTTTTCTACCTTTCTTTTTTTTTGACTTTTTCATTTTCTTTTTTTTTTTTTTTGGTTTGCCATTTTACTGTG
>NW_016107333.1:1697134-1707458 GCF_001604975.1 Cebus imitator
TTTTTTTTTTTTTTTTTTTTTGGTAGGCCAGGCTGGAGTTTGGAGTTCAGTGGCATAATCTCAGCTTACTGCAACCTCCGCCTCCCAGTTCAATCCATTCTCCTGCCTCAGAGTAGCTAGGATTACAGGCATGCACCACCACACTCAGCTAATTTTGTGTTTTTTGTGAAGATTGGGTTTCACCAAGTCGGCTAGGCTGGTTTTGAACTCCTGACCTCAGGTGATTTGCCTGTCTCGGCCTCCCACAGTGTTGGATTGCAGGCCTCCTTTCTAATAGTTGTCTTCAGAGTGCTTCACTTCCCTCTAACAGTGCTCCAGCTACTTTTATACATTTCATTTGTGCTACCCTCGTTGTCATTCAAATCTGACTATTTCACAATTTCTATTCAGTTTTTGTTGATACTTTTATTTAAACCTATAAAAATTACGTAAATTGTTTTAGTTCTAAAACATTTATTTCTCATTTAATTACATTGTTACCAGAGGAAGTGATTTATGGTACTGGTTATTTTGGTATTTGTTGTAAAATCTTTTATAAATGTCCCATGTGATTTTGAAAATACTTTTTATACTCCATTTTCCACCTTATATGTTTTCTTTTCAGCTGCATCTAACCTCATTTTTGATCCACTTATTCATTTTTAATCTCTAGTGAACTATTTTTTTTATTTCTAGAGATTTCTAGTTGGTTCCCCTTTGAATTCACCTATTCTTTTCCATAGGGTCTGTTAGCTTATAATTATATCCAGTGCTTTTATTTATCTTTGTTATTTGAATATTTCTATATTATTCCATTACTTCTAGTTCTTGGGTTGTTAATTTTTCTTTTTGTTGGGTCATCTCGACCTTTGGATCTGAAAAATCTTTTTCTTATTGATTTCTTCTTTTTCATACCTTGCTCATCTTCAGAAAGAATTAATTATTCTGTTGAAATCCTGTCTTGCCTTATAAAAAGGTTGCTACTACATGGTTTCATGATTGTTTATGATGAGAGAGTTCCCAGTGGAAACTCGGGAATTTCAATAATCCACACTAGTTTTTGGTTAGCTTCTGAATTTACTGGTAATGTACTATTCAGCTAATTTAAATGTCTATCAATGGTGTGGGTCTGGAGTTTTTCTTTTCTGCTAGTAACTTTTCTTTCCCTTCATCCAAAACCTGAGGTGTAAGACTCACTTTTTTTCTGAGATGATGGACAGAGATTTTCTAATCCATTTCCATTTCAGCTGCTTCTCTTTGAATGGGCTTTAGACTGTCAGCACCTAGCTCTGATCCATGCCTTCTCTAAGACCTGAGAGCTGTCACCAAATCAGTTTCAAGTTATTACTGTGGCATTGATTGCATTTTTCCTTTCTCACATGTGGAGATTTATCTTGCCTTATTTTGTTTTATTTAACATTTGCCATTTTATCCAAAATTTCTATGTGCTTTAAGTACGAAATGGGACAAAGTTGATCAGTTCAGTTGTCATGTTGCAAAAAGTTAGCTTCAGAAGTTTCCACAGCAATATTTAATGCATGAATATAAAAGCACATTGTCAGCATCGTTCTAAAGTGAATAAAGTATGACAAAGGTGTTGGACCCAGCTTGTACTAGCTTTCCAAAACCTGATTGGTTAAAGTTTCGGGAATATTAACAGCCAGTTGTTAAACAGAGCCATTGCTTAAAACTAAATTACAGAAAACTTGTAACTAAATACATTATTTTTTAAAAACAGATGTAATAAATATTTGATTCATTACTTCCTAATTATTTTACTACAATTTATGATTATGCATGATTTTGCAGTTACTTTTCTGATACTGAATAATGTTATGTGATGGTGTGCTCCCAAGCATCTCTTTCCATCTACTTTCAGTGGCACCATGTTGATAGCTTGCAATCAGCCATGATGAGATTATTTGCCTCCGGAAAACTGCCAATACTAAGATCTGGTCTTTTTGTTCCTTCAGAGAGCTGGTTGTTAAACATTTATTGACATATTTCCAGACCAAAGAATATCACAATTAATGTATAAAAGCAACATATATACATCTCAAATATAAAAATAACTCAAAAAATAGTGCATTCATTGGTCTCCTTTGGAAAAAAAATAATGACAAAATCAAGGCAATTATGAGACAAATATGAATGGAAAACAAAGGATAGAGAATTCAGAATAAATAAAAGGTGATTAGTAATGAGTCAACTTAAATCTGAACTAAAGCAAAATAATTGTAGAAATTAGCATTATGGCGCACAATTTAATGCTATAAACTTTTGCATTGTTCAAAGAATAGTATAACAAAAATAGAGGGTTGGAGAAATGAGATGACAAGGTTAGTAGTGCAAATTTTATCATCTTTTAAAGCAAAAAGTACATTGATACTGCTAAGAGAAAATATGAATTAAAAATCACCACCTCACAGAAAATTTAGGGCAAACATCATACTTAATGGTAACTTACTAAAAACTTTTTATGATTCTAAGATTGAGATATGGACAGTGATGCCTACTTTCCCATTTTTATTTGACATTGATAATAGTAGGCCTTACTCTGTGTGGCAATGTGGCAATTCCTTTTTCAATAAGAATTGAAAAGGAAGAAATAAAATTGCCAATACTTGTAGACAACATGAATATCTGCATGCTGTTGGTTTCTTTAATTTCTAGGTCTTTTCAGTGGACAGAACAAATATACACTAATGTTATATATATTATATTTAATCATAAAATTAATTTTAATTTTTATAAATGTCATAATTTTTTTAAGTTACGAGTTCACTTGGGTTATTATAATTCACATTTAGGAATAAGTGGTTAACCTTTCTAGATTACTTCTATTTGTCATTTATTTCACAGCAGTAATCCTGGTTCTCAAGAAGTGAGGGGAAGATATAATTGAAATATTCCATAATTACTCCTTGGCTTTATACCAGATGATGCACACAATAGTCTTAGAATAACAATATCCATTACTCCACCAATATGATAACTGCAATCATTCAATAGTTTTTTGAGCTTATTCCATTCTTTGCTCATTTCTGAAAATAGTGATACTTTTTCTACACTGTCAGTGCTTACAATCATTATATATTATGCATTCTTCAACTATTCTTAAGCTTTAGGTATAAATAGAGCTATACATTTAATGTTTACTATCAGTCCTTATTTTCATATCTTAAATAAAATAATTTGACTTTTTGAAGATTGTTTTCTAGTAGATTTCTCAGCAAGAGTGCATGGAAACATTACCCGACTTCTTGAAAGTGAGGGAAGTTTGTGTGCAGCCTTTATATATGAGAGTTAGTTTGTTTGGGTGGACATAAACTCTTTGGTTCGTTTACTCCCCTTCAGTATCTTAAATATGTTATTCTATATCTTTGTTTCTGGCATAAAACATTGTCATTGAGAAGTCTGATAGAAGTCTAATAGTCTTGTTTTATAAGTCTTTTGTCTTTCTTCCTAGATGCCAGAATGATTGTTTATTTTTTATATTTTTTCAAGCCCAGTAATTTTACTAGAATTAGCTTTTTAAAAAATATGTTTTTATTTTAGATTTAGCAGGAACATGTGCTTGTTTGTTACATTGGTATTACATACTTAATGGTGGGGTTGGGTTCTAGTGTACCCATGGCCCAAATATGGAACATTGTACCCAGTAGATAATGTTCAACCCTCCATTTCAAGTCAAGAGTCATTTTTTTCTATCTTTATGTCCACATGTATCCTTTGTTTAGCTTCCACTTATATATGAGAACACATAATATTGATTTTCTGTTTCTGTGTTCGTTCACTTAGGATAGTGGCATCCAGATCCATCCATGTTGCTGCAAAGGCATTATTTCGTTCTATTTTATAGCTGCATAGTATTCCATGGTGCATACATGTCACATTTTCTTCATCTAATCAACTGTTGGTGAATACTTAGGTCAGTTTCATGACTCTGCTATTGTAAATAGTGCTGCAGTCAACATAGAAGTACAGGTGTACTTTTTATAAAATGATTTCTTTTTCTCTGGTTAGAGACTCAGCAGTGGAATTGCTTGGACAAATGGTACTTTTATTTTTAGCTCTTTATGATATTTCCTTACTGCTTTCCATAGAGGTTGGAAATTCTCTATAGACAGTTTACATTTCCACCAATAGGATATGAGTGTTCCTTTTTCTCCTCATCCATGCCAACATCTGTTGTTTTTTTGAGTTTTTAGTGAAAGCCATTCTGACTGGTGTAAGATGGTATATCAATGTGGCTTTAATTTGCATCTTTTATGATTAGTGATGTTGAATATTTTTTCATGTGTTTATTGGCCACTTGTGTTTCTTTTTTTCAGAAATGATGTTCCTGTCCCTTGCCCAGTTTTTAGTGGAGTTATTTTGTTGCTGTTGTTGAGTCGTTTTGAGTCCCTTGTAGATTTGGGATGCGAATTCTTTGTTGTAGCTATAATTTATAAATATTTTCTCTCATTCTGTAGATTGATCTATTGGTTACTTCTTTTGCTATGCAGAAGCTTTTTAGTTTAAGTCCCATTTGATTAAGTCCCAAGTCTACTTTTGTTTCTATTACAATTACATGTGGGGTCCTCCTCATAAATTTTTCGCCTAGACCAATATTCAGAAGAGTTTTCTTCTAGGTTGTCTCTTCTAGGATTTTTATAGCTTCAGATCTTATGTTTAGGTCTTTAATCCATCTTGAGTTAATTTTTATATATGGTAAGAGGTAGACATCCAGTTTCATTCTTCTGCATATGGCTAGTCAGTCTTCTAAGAATCATTTATTGAATAATATGTCCTTTCCCTATTGTTTATTTTTGTTGACTTTATTGAAAATCAGTTGGTTCTAGGTATGTGGGTTTATTTCTGGGTTCTCTATTCTGTTTCATTGATCAATGTTTCTATTTTTATACCACTGTCATGCTGTTTTAGTTATAATAGCCTTGCAGTATAATTTGAAGTCAGGCAATGGATCAGTTTTTTTTTTCAGGTATGTGCTGTTTCTTTTCGATACGTAATTTAAATTTTATTTTGTATAATTTAGTGTAAAATAAGTTGCATGTTTTAATTTTTATGAAAATGTTTCTCAATTATGTTTGGTCATATTTGTTATTTCTTTGCTTTGTTTTTCCTCTTCAGAGACTGCTATTATACATCTACTGAATCTTCTTTGCTTATATTCAATATTTGCTACTTTTCCTTAAATAGTTTCATCTGGCTTTCAATTTTTTTAATTTTTAAAAATTATTTTTCACTTTATATTTTTCTTAAACCATTATCTGTTGTATTTGTTTGCAACTGTATGCATTCTAATCTAGTTTTTATTTCTGAAGTTTTTCTTTTATTAGGATTCTTTCCTAAACTGTTACACCTCATTTCTGATATTTTTCCAATTGCAATATATGTTGGTCTTTCATTTTACATGTCATGTTTTTAATATGCTTACCTCATTTAGGAAGAGTATGTCTTTGTTGTGGTCAAGTCCTTCTCTTTTTTTTTTGTTCCTTTTTCGCATATGTTTTCTGTAGGGAGTTAGTCACTTAGGTTTTTTTTTAAATTCTTGCTCATTTTTATGTGAAATTAGTTTTCTTTTTTCTTGAACTTTTACAGAGTCATGGTTCATGACAGTTTCTTTAATTTCACAAAGCTCATTTCTGTTGTTATACAATAGGTCAGCTTTATTTCTGTTATCCATCTCTTGGCCCTATTCCTCTCCACCTTTATCTGGAGCTAGTGTTTTCTTTATCTCAATTGTCTCTGTTCTGCTCAACAACTCTTCATCACTATAGACATCTTTCCTCAAAGGGAGTTGGGCCAGTTTTGAGAGTTCGCAGTGCCCAGAATTCTTCATACCTCTGTACTTACTCACGACTGGAGTTAGCAAAACTCACTTTTTATTCAATCAGCACACTGTGCTTCCCTGTGAGTCCCTTGGGGCCATTTTTGGATTCTTCTCTTTTCTGGTTTGTCAGATTTTCTATGTCTCCAGCTCCTATTTCTCACACTGCTGTTGATACCAGTCAGTTCTATAGCTCTCTGTGTTTCAGTCAATTCATTTTTTGGTGAGTTTCATGGGGTTACCTAAACATCATTTTATAGTACAGTTGTGTGTCCCTTAACTAAAGGGACACGTCCTAAGAAATGCATTGTTAGGCAATCAGGTCATTGTGCAAATGTTGTAGAATGTATTTACACAAACCTAGCTGGTATAGCCGACTACACATCTAGGCCATCTGGTATAGCCTATTATTTCTGGGCTAGAAACCTGTACTGCATGTTACTGCCCTGAATACCATGGGTAGTTGTCATAACACGATGGGGAGTATTTGCATATTGAAACATATTTTAGCATAGAAAATATACAGTAAAAATAAAATATTATAATCTTATGGGAATATGGTCATATACGTAGTTCGTCATTAACCAGAATGTCCTTATGTGGTACATCACTGTGTTTATAATTACCAGGAACTTACATTTTTGATATGTAGCTTCTGTGAGATTCAAGTAGATTCAAGAATTATGTCACCATTACTGCCAACTTCCCAGACTCCACTGGAACATTGTTTTAATTAATATATATATAATTCTAGCAATTACAATAACAATAATTAAATAGTATTTATTTTCTAATATTTAATAATATCAATAAAATTTGAGAGGACATTTAAAAAGTGTTAACACCATACAATTTCATAGAAAACTTGGAAAGACATTTTCAACATGATTTTAGAAAATCTATCTTAAAGTAAGAGGCACCATCATAATTGATAGTGTAACACTAAAATCACTCTCATGCAATCAGTAGCATTACAGCTATCTCTGTATTGATATAGTAGTAGTAATATTACTATATGTATTAATCTCACCTTTCATGAACGTAGGAGTTTAGGTCTAAGATTAAAAGATTAATTACAAGATTAATCTCAGAAATCACTTAATAGTGGGCCAAGGGCTAAATTTATTCCTTTTCTTCTCTGGTTCGTCTCAGACTAAACAAGTCCGGAAAGAAAGGTAGAGGTGTGCTATTACTTTTACAGCTAATAGAAGTTACAAAATGCCAGTATGTATGTTCTGCACATTATTCCAAAAATGCAATTGAAGTTATTAATTTGTGCCTGATGTGGAGCCTATTTTAGTGTTTGGTTTGGTCTTGGTTCCACAGTTTTAGAAAATAGAGACATTTGTTAAGGGTAGTTGCTTATTTTTGTTTCAGAAAATAAAATAAATAAAAATACCATGAGGTTCTAAAACACATTAGTAGAGTTGTATTTTAAATACTAAAATAATTTCAAACGAAAAGGAAAAGTTTATTAAAAGGCTAAAATATAAAACTTAAAATCATTCTAAGGAGTGACAAAAACATGTCAGTTCCATATGAGAATTGATGAAAGAAAACATTTCTTAATTAACTGGGCAAAAATATTTTGGTCCCGTTTTTCTTGTTTCCCCTCACAGGCAGGAGGTTTGGAATGCTGACATGCCACTTCAAGTGTGCTCTGATCTGGTGTCAGAATGTTTGGCTTACAGGTTAGAGAGAGAGTTGCCATTTACTGAAGTGTACACGGAGTACTTATTCACACAATATTTTCCACCCATGTTTCCTTCTGCCAAAATGCCATATCAGAAACAGTTGAAAGAATGGAAAGTGTTCAAGCCGAGGAACAGAAAACACAGGGAAAGGAAAAGAGGGCATGGGATCTGTATTCAATTAACTGAAAGGTTGAAAGGTTGTCATGGGGGAACAAAAATTTGTCTAACACTATTCCAGAAGGAACAACTATCACAAATAGACACAAGTTATAAAGATGTGAATTTCAGCTCAAAGACTCAGGAAGCTAGCCTCTCTGCTTCACAAGTCTTGCAAGCCCCACCCCTGTTCCCACGCAGAATTCTTCCCAGAATTCACTTACTGTCCCACAAATTCATATTATTCTTCTCTTGAAGTTTCTCCTCTAGCAATAGAGGTCTTGCCTGCATTAAAGGATAAAACCACATGGAGTGGATGGTTTAACATCAAAGATAGTGTTGACGGCAATGATGTCACTTTGACAGTAGAATTATTACAATGATTACATTGCACTTGGCCCTGTGGTAAGTTAATGGGGGAAAAGTGAACAAAGGATAGAGATTCGTTTTGAAAGCAAATGGAAGCTGGTGTGGAGACTATTTTCACGTTCAGTTTGGTCTTCGTTCCACAGTTTCAGAAGATAAGGGTCTTTAACGGTCTGATTAAGTCTTGGCACCAAGACTAAATCAGAATAAAAGTTATGGTTGCTGACCAATTATATATAACCACAAATAAGTTGCCTTCAATGGTGCTCTCATAGTCAGAGTGGATGTTACCACTGGGGAGACTTAAGGGGAGGGGAGGCAGGGGGCAAATACTGTTTCAGTTGGTTCCATTCACACCTTGAAGAGACTCAATGCTTGCGTAGTCATTTAATCAGTTTGGCTCTAACTTGTTCTCAGAATTTTTTTTTTTAAGTACCTACACTTTTAAGGTCTTGGATGGATTTCTTTCTTCCGTCAAATGTTCTGGCTCCCTACCCGTAGGCATGCTAAAGGGCAGATTCCTCGGACAGGTAGGCTTTCCCTCAGCTGACATGTCTGTGTAGTCTGGGTCATGGCCAAGAAAGGTGGAGAGTTGAAAGTTTCTGTTGGAATGGGGTCTCCAATATAAGGTCACTCCAGCCCAAAGTGACATTGCTACCTGAAGGTAATGAGGATCCGTGGAGCAATCCTCAGATCTCTGTTTTTTTGCAATGATTGTGTGGACATATCCTTAGGAAATCTAAGAGTTGTAGACTGGCTCCAGTACTAATAGAATATTCCATTGGAGACCTGGGCTCTTTCTCTTCTTCATTGGTCTCTTATGGATTTTCACCTTTGCCCCAGGGTGGAAACACAGCTTCAACCTATGCCTACTACTGATCGTTCACCTGTAAGGTCCAGATAAATAAAAATCGCCTGGTTTCGTTCACCACTGTATATTCTGTCCTTAGCAAAGTACTTAGTGTACGACATTTGTTCAGCCAATATTTGTGAAGAGAAGATAGAGAGGCAGACAGAGAAGTAAAGAAAGGAAGAGGGAGGAAGGGTGGTGTAGAGAGACCAGAGAAATTGTCCATCCACTCACTTAATAATCTTTAAGGCTGCCTCTTTATCACCCTATAAATTCCTCATATTCATTTGCATTGTGGAAAAGGACAATATGGGAGTGGACAATGAGGATTAGAACTAAGCCTAGTTAGCCTGGTTTGATCAGTATTGCTGGAACAGGGGGATCTTATATAGTCAGGGGGAGGTATAGAGAGAGATAAAACAAGTTTAATAGCTAAGATTTTCAGTAGAATCGAAGAGCTTAGATGAACTCCTAACATTCAGGAGTTAGAAGACTATCAGAGGTCAAAAGCATAATACCAGATAGGTGTGTTGAGCAGAAGAGACCAAATACAGGCAGGAGTCAAAAAGGCCTGAATTCAAAAGTGACTTCAGCACCTCTGATCTGCATAAATTCTGAGCAAGTCATTTTTAATGTACACCACAGTGTCCTCATTGTAAAACAAAGAATAGCTACACCATTAAGTATTTTACTATTTTTCTTTCATTCTTTTGTTTGCTTTTCTCTTCTTTCCTTCCATTACCTTTTCCTGTCCAGAAACTACTACTGTTCAGCTTCCACTTTGGTATTAGTTCATTTATCAGACATCTTTGAATCTAAAAATCATCCTGTAAGTCTGTATTGAGTCCTTGTGAATATTAAAAGTTGACTTCTGCTGGCAGTGAACTACAACGTACAGGTCAACTTCTTACAAAGAACAACTACAACAGCTGAACAGAGAAGTTTTTAAAAAATGAAGCATAACAAGGCTAACATTCCAGAGAAGAAAGAAACTTAAGAGAGGTGTAGCTCTCAGAGCTACCAGAATAGGCAGCTGAGAGGCTGAAAAACTGAGCAGATATTTTTATAGCCTAATGGAACTCTGAGAACACAATTTGGAGTCCAATGCCT
This sequence comes from Cebus imitator, assembly GCF_001604975.1. Classification (NCBI taxonomy): domain Eukaryota; kingdom Metazoa; phylum Chordata; class Mammalia; order Primates; family Cebidae; genus Cebus; species Cebus imitator. The sequence goes on from NW_016107333.1 coordinate 1,707,123, forward strand.
GTCAAGCATGGGGACCCCTAATAATGTCCCCCCATGGTCTAGTTTGGCATTTAGAAGGACTACTCTCTAAGAATAAGAATGAACCAGGAAAAAAAGAGTTGGTCCTTGTACAAATTAAAGTCTAGTTTCAAGTGGTCTCAATCTCTTGAATTAGATTAAGATTATCTGTGATTGGTAGTTCTTCTAGCTGCCTCTCAGAAGGAAACATAAATTTTCCTTGGAAAAAGAAAGCATTAATCTCAAGTATTATTTTCATATAATTTTTCAGATATAATGAATGGTACTAAATCAAAAAGAACTGAGTAAAAAGATAGTCAAAATTACCAAAAAAAAAAA
>NW_016107333.1:1708073-1749823 GCF_001604975.1 Cebus imitator
AGAGATGGGGTTTCACCATGTTGGCCAGTATGGTTTCGAAGTCCTGACTTCAAGTGATCCACCTACCTCGGCCCCCAAAAGTTCTGGGATTACAGGTGTGAGCCCAGTCAGTGTCTTTTATTAGATATGAATGAGAAGCAGATGTTTCTTTCAGTGCTGCAAGTCCTTAGATTAATGGACTCTCTTTGTGGCTTTAATTCCTGTTTGCGATCCAGTTGGTTCTTTTCTGAGCCCATCTCTTTCTTGCAGTACTTTGTTAAATAAAGCCAGTGTTAACCAACGCACTTGTTTTACATTCTATTTTCCAAATTCTTCTCTTTGAGCTAAAGTTCATTAAATACATTTCTGAGTTCCAAGTTATTTAAGGGATAACTTTTGCAAAATGTGAAACATTTGGATAACAGATCAATATCCCTCCAGTTTATATGACAACCTAATTTCTTGCTCCCTCCCACCCGGTGCCAGTTCCTTAGCTGATGCCCTGTTTGGTGGTTGTTTTTCCCACGAGTATAGCAGTTTCTGTATCGGTCAGACTGGGACAGGCCATGCCGTAGTAGTAAACAGTTCCACATCTCTGAAGTGTAAAATAAACATGTTTATTTTTTCCCTCTGCTGCAAGTCCATGGAGGTTTTTAGAGGGACTCTGCTCATTTTACTTACTTGTGTTTCCAGGCTGATGCTCAAGTAACATGTCTCGCTAACTGAGAGAGTAGGAGATCTCTAGAGGGATTCTTACTGGCAATTAAATGTGTACTTTTGTTCATAACACATTATGCAGAACTAGTCACATGGCCCCACTGTGCACAAAAGGGTCAGAAAATGGAAATTTACCATGCACCTAGAAGATGAGAAAATAGAAACATTTTGTGACTAGGGCTAATGACTACAACATAGACCCCATGTATGTAGGAGCTTGGTATGTGAAAGAGGTGGCAAAGTAAATCAACCGTGAAAAAATGAACATCCCGCTAATGGCCCCGAGATGTTAGATAATTCATATGGAAAAATACAAAGTCAGATGCCTAGTATTTATCTTAGAAAAAATAAATTCTACAGGGTTTAAACATATAAAAGTAAAAAGAAAGCTTTTACCATTTTTGAAGAAAACATTTAAAATTTTTTTCCAAATTAGGATAGGGAAGAAATTCTTAAAGGAAAAATTTCCAAACCAACAAGGAAAAGGCTAATAAATATAATTAAAGTATTAAAAAATTGGTAAGAGAAAAGCCACCATAAACTGAAAAATCATGCTATAGACTAAGAGTAGCTATTTGCAAGCTACATAACTGACAAAGCAGAAACTAGAATACATGATGTGTTTGGAGAAGTCAACAAAAAAGAAGAAAGTTAAAATAAAAAATGTCAAAGCAAATAAATGTTCTTCAATAAAAGAAACAAACATATTGTCTGAATATTTTTTTTTCCATATGTATGGAGTACTATGCAGCAGTTTCAATGAACAAAGCAGTTACATAAACATGGATACATGACCAAACTCAGTGCACAGTAAAGATATGTTTCAAAATGATACACGCAGCAAGTCATCAGTTCTGTAAAACTATAAAACATACAAACCCATGGTTTTCTATAGATGGGTGCATGTAGTACAACTATAAAAATATAAAGACTTCCTTCACAGTAATGTTTTCCTAGTGGACTGGATAGTTGCAGAAATCTTATCTTAATTGGTAATGTTTCATTTCATAAATGAGACAGATGGACAGATAGATTTCTAAAGCAAATGAAGAAAAATATTAATACCTGTTTAATATTGGTAGCTAGTACATGGGTGACTATAATATAATTGGCTGTACATTTTTCTACATTTGAATTCTTTAAAATTTAAATATAAAAATTAAAATGATACAGGGACAGTCTAGGTCCTTGTAGATATTTGCATGCCACTGTGCACACATGCATGCATGTAGATTTATGTGGATACACACAGATACTAGGATTGTATCAGTTACCTTGCATTCTGCTGGAAGCAGCAGACCTGGAGCTCACATAATTAGATGGCAGGAGATGGATAGTGCAAGGGTTGCTGCAACAGTCCCATGATGCCATCAAGGCTCATGTTACCTAGGATCTTTTTATACTTTACTCTGCCAACCATTGTTGACAATGGTTTCAAGAGGGTTACCGAAGCTCTGGTCATCACATCATCATGAGAATATAGAATATGTGTTCTCTTTTCAGCCAGAAAAATCTTTACAAGATGCCTTCACCAGAAAGCATCTTATAAATAGATACTGTACTTATATGTCATTGACCTGAACTGAATCATATGCCAGACTCAGTCTCAGTCAAAGGGAAACAGAATTTTCATATGATTTTGACAAATTATAGTTCTGTTAGCAAGAAAGAGAAGGGTGAGTGATCAATTATAACTAACCAACAGAGTATGTTTTAACAACAATCGTATACCAGATATGATTTACAGATTACTCTTATGTGTCAGGCAGTCCTCTAAGCAGGCAACACTCAGGGTCATTTAATTCTGGTAACACCATACAAAATCAGTCTCCCTACTTAGTGGAAGAGGAATTTAAGGCTCTGAGAAGCTGGAGTACCACAGGCAGAAAGTGGCAGAGTCAAGGTTTGAATCCAAATCGTTGACCTGCTTTATTAACCATTAACTATGCACTATTAATTATTCCAGACACCAGGGTACATAACCTCTTTCCTCCAGGAGCTCAGAGTTCAGTTAGCCAGAGAGACTCAAAAGCTGATGGTCCTTTGAAAAGTAGTTCTGTATGTCCTTTGCAGCATATGTTATAAAGCTTCTCTTGGTTTTATGGGAGTATTTCCCAATGATTCCCATTGTCCTGACATTGTCAAGGTAAATTTCCACTACACAAACTCTCAAATGTAAATACTACCTAGGTATTTGTACCCTTCATTTCACAGGGAAAGGTTTTTGGTATGGAGAGCTTTCCCAAGCAAAGGACACTCCTCTGTGTTTACAGGTTCTGTCTGCCTCTTTGGAATTACTGGTACAATATTAGGTTGGCTATAAAAATACAAATATATATATTTTTTCTTTCTTATAGCATTGCACTGGGTCTAGATCACTGTAAGCTTATAGCCTTTAAAAAAAGTTTTTTGTTTTTTTTTTTAGTTATTATTTGAGGACTAACTTTGTTCCTAATATTTCATTGTTAATTCTATAAATGTCATTTTATTTAATACAATCCTGGGAACTATGTATTACCTGCCTACCTATATGGGTATAACAAATTTTCAATAGTTTGGAAAAAGTTTTGTGGAGTCTAGCCTTGCTCGATTATGAGCAGATTAGTGATCAGAAACATAAGGAAGGGATAGGTCTAGAAAGATTCACATCTGCATAAAGTAGACTAAGAAATCAGAGGATATACTCAGACCTAGACACTGAAGACAAATTTCTCTACGAAACTCTGGGATAAAGCTTTGCCATCTCTAGCTTGGAGAATACAATGAAGCGCTCATGGGCTTTAAATCTGACATAACCGGGGCCTTTCTTAATGCCATGGTGGACAATGGGGCTCCAGTTCTCAGTGGGGCACCATTTCTTCTTAGCGGCTATTTATTATCGTCTGTTTTAAAATTTCTGCTACCCTCCATTGAGGACCTCGCTATGCTGGGTTCATCCTTAGAGAAAACGTGCAACAAATAGCTCTTCTCTTGGCTCATGTGTTCTCTACCTCCTGGTTTATTTAACTGTGGCTACTCTCTTCATTAATAGCTGTTTACACTTCACAGAGACACTTGTTGGGCTTGGCAAAAACCATCAGCTCTACTCATATTCGGTCTCTGACCCAATACAAATTGTCATATTTGACAATATTTGGCTTTGTAAGAGCAACTAGTGAAAAACAGTTAACTAAATAGTCTAGGTTGTTCCATCAAGAATAGATAAAAGCATGTGGGCACCCTGTAAGCCTATTGCTCCTTGAAGGACAATAGCTTACTGAAGAGGGTCAACCCAGGTACAGATAAATATAGAAGGGAAGTGGGAAAACACAGGAATGCGGATTCTCCTATGACTCTTTTCGTCCTCAAATAAATTTTTCATGAAAAAGAGGAAGACACCACCACTAAGTACAATGCCCCATCTTCAAGTTTCTTAGTTTTTTTGTTGTTGTTTTGACAAACTGTCACCATGTTGCCCAGGCTGGAGTGCAGTGGTGCAATCTCGGCTCACTGCAACCTCCACTTCCTGGGTTCAAGCGATTCTCATGCCTCAGCCTCCAGAGTAACTGGGATTACAGGTGTGCTGTTATAGCCAGCTAATTTATGTATTTTTAGTAGAGGTAGGGTTTTGTCACATTGGCCAGGCTGGTCTTGAATTCCTGACCTCAAGTGATGTACCCGCCTAGGCTTCCTAAACTGCTGGGATTACAGGTGTGAGCCACCATGCTGGGCCTAGGTTCTCAGGTTTATAGGTATATTATAGCCACCTCAGCTGCTACCCTGCCCCTGGGGAAGAATGGTCAAATCCAGACTTGGATTAACATTGTCTTCATCCTGTTTAGCTACAAGTCTTAAAAGGAAGGCCAGCCCTTGGGAGGGCAGCATAAACAAGCCTCATGCCTTTAATCAGACAGTCAGCACAGTACAGTTATTTGCAAGTCTTGAAAGGACCACTTAATAGGACCTTCGAGTCCCTTTGAGCCAGCTGAAGAGAAAGTGCTGCTAAACTGCTGGATTGGCAGAGCTAAGTTTATACAGATGGAAGAGTTAGCAGAGACCACAGAACAAATACCAGCAACCAACCCATTTCACACTTCTGAAAAAAGAGAGAAAGGAATGACAGAGGCTGGCCAAAGCAAACAGGCTTTGGAAAGCTTGAAACTGTGGGCTGGAATTTTCAGTTATTCCTATTCTTTTCACACTCATTTTGGGGAACTTTCTCCACTCAGAAAGCAGAAACGTTTTGCATTTACACTTCTTGGGTTTTGCCTCCTACAGTAAAAGGGAAGTTAGCTCCCAATAACACAACAAGCTTTTCCAACATCATCACCACAGTTTTTCTGGAGTCTGGGTCTTTTGTGGGGGACAGGGGATGTGCCATTCTTTTCAGAATTTGTGTTGTTGGGGTTCTCTTAGCTTGTCTTTTTGTGTCATGCACTGGTTCTTAGCCTTTTTTATTTTCTCTCTTTTTTTCTTTTCTTCCAGGAAAGAAAGCTATTTTCTTTTACTTTCCCCAGAGTGTGCTGAGACATAAAACGTCCCCACAATCTGCTACCTCACACAAATACCCTTCAGTTTCCGCTGAAGCACTTGGGTGCTTATCAAAATGTATTCTAAAGTAAACACAAATGTTGTTGCTGTCTTGGGGATGTGTGATGTTTCTAGCTCCAACCCCAGAAAAACTGAGGACAACATTTGGAGGCAAGAATTAAAGAGAGATTTAGCTTTGAGTGGCTGTGAAATGGGCGGCTGCCATCTCTGGTGTGGCTGCATAGAATTTATGGATAGTGGTTGGGAGAAACTTTCCTGTGGGCTGGCATTAGAAAAGCCAGTGGAACAGCTTCAGCTAGGATGCTTTATTTGAGAAAGCAAGAAAACTCTGTGCACATAAAACAGATCATACTATAATCATCTTACCTCTGAATCAGTTGGAAAATGGCTGTCAGAGAGTCTTTTAACGGGTTAAGCAGGTTACCCAACTAGTTTACCAGAATGTGTAGATGTGTGTCTGCAAGGAAAAATTCTGCAACTGTGTTTAAAAACAGTTCCATCTGTTCATATGTATTTAAAATACTCAGATGGGAAAAAGAAGAGTAAATGCAAAGACGAGGATTAGATGCTTTACACAGCAGATCATCTCAATTCAAGTTGGTATTAGTGGATGACCCACCCACAAGCCAATAAACAAAAGCCAATGGAAATTAGGTTTCGCCAAAGGAGAAAGAAAGAGGAAACTAAGGGAAGCCTGGGGATGCTCCCTTCTGAACTGCTTCCAACTAGATGATACCTACCAAGGCTGGTATATGCAAATGTGTACACGGCTCTTTGTTCGTGAGATATGGGGATGGGCCAAGGCAAAGGCCATTAGAGAAAGTACTGACATCTAGATGACTTTGAACACAAAGAAGGAAAACTTTTCCTTGGAGGTGGCAGAGTAAAGAGATTATAAAATTCATCTAGGTGGCTGAAATCAGAGTGAAAGGGGATTATAAAGCAGTACATTTGAATGACATGGCGCTCAAAGGTTTGAAAACCCTTTGAGCAAGCAAACAAAATAGCAACATATGCCAGGATTTTAACTGACTAGGATTCAGGGCAGAGGGGATGTATCAAGGTAGGATAGATGCAATATCCTACCTTGGACTTAAGAGTTAACTCCAGTGAGTTAAGTCACTATTGGTTTTCCCTTGTGAGAAAGTCTCCTAGTGAGGTATGTGTAGGTTCCATTGCCAGGTAAGGTATTGTAATGCCAATGTCAAGTAGGCAAATGAGCCTTCGCCTGGGTCACACTCTCCTGCCTGCTAAGGGAAACAAGGCCTGGAAAACTTCCATGTGTAGTGAGAAATCTTAGAATGGCTGTTGTTTTATAATTGTCCGAGATCAGGGATTCATAATTCTCTGCTTAGAGTTTCTTCCGTGTGTGCTCTGAATCAAGTCAGCTAATTCTGATAAATTTCAGTTTCTTAATCTGAAAGCTGAAGGTGTTAGAGAATTCCCTGAGAGCTATTCTGGAGCAGGACAACTTTACAAAACACAACTTCCTGTGGCATCTCTGAAAATGCAGCTGATGGTAAGTGACAGTGTGCTAGAGGGACAGGTCATGGTATGGCAGCCACAGTCTTACTGGCCTGTCCTCACTAGCAAGTTGTGATGTCTTAGGCTACACAGAACAAAGTTTAAATGCCACTAGACTTGATCATCCTACAGATTTGCAGTGCTAATCTCTGATATCAGATTACCAGATTTCAACAAAAAGTAAAAACTTGTTAATAAAATCTGAATCAATCTTAGATCTTATCCTCCTGGGGTAGCTCTCATCTCATCCTAATCTTTCCTAACTCACAGTTAAGGGGGCTAAGAGAGGGGATTAATGGGCTACTGTCTCTCACTTTCCATCAGTTCTTCCAGCATTACCACCTGAAATCACCATATTATATATTTCCACCTTACATATATATATATATATAAAATGTAAACAAAATGCAGAATTTGGGATAGTATAATATAAAGACAATATAAAGATAAACACAAGTATAAAAAATTTACTTGTGTTTTTCTTCCTTCCTTCGCTAGAATGCCAGTTCCATGAGAAGAGTCACTTTGTCTATTTCGTTTACTTCTAAATTGCCAGTTTCCAGAATAGTATCTGTATGTAGTAGATGATACATCAATAACTATGGAATGCACGGATGCATATCGGATTCTGGTTTCCAGAAAGCCTTTCACTGACTTTTCTTTTGCCATCTTACAATGTAAGATGTTACCTGGGATTCAAATCTGAATCTTCCCCACACAATTCTTAATTTCCTTCTCACATGGTGAAATTTCTACTTTTGGTCGGTATTGTTCAGGCCAGTGGTCATTCTCTACCATGCCTTATCTGACATTCCTAGGGGTATTTGCACGGCCAGATGAAGTCTGAGGTTCCTTAAAGGGCACTTGACCTGAATCTATTAAGAGGATCATGTGGTTTTTATCTTTTATTTTTTTAATATGATGCATCACATTGATTGATTTCCATATCTAAAACCAACCTTGAATCCAGGGGATAAATCCCACTTGGTCGTGGTGTATGATTTTTTAATGTATTTCTGAATTCAGTTTGCTAATATTTGAGGATATTCATCAGCCATATTGGCTGGTTCTTACCACTCACACACAATGGTAACTACTTGAGGAGATGGATATGTTAATCTGTTTGACCATATATGCATATCATATAAATTATATCCTTACATATATCATGTATTACATGTAATACATTTATGTATATCTTTTATATGTAACTTATATGTCTATATATGTATATCATATATATATATCTTTATATATGTATATCTTGTATATGTAATTTTTTCACTATTGTATGCATATCAAAACATTATGTTGTCCACTTTAAATATATACAATTTTTATTTTAGAAAGGGGGCATGATCTGGTTAGCATGAATCCCATCAAGGTCCTAAGCACAGATCTGCCTCAAGAAAGGGACTTAGATCTGTTGAGCACTTCCTCTTCCCCTTCTACTCCCTGCGCTAGGCCAGTCACTTTCTTCCTGTCTGCTGTCAGTCATCCTCTCACTGGGTGCCATGTTAACTAATGACCTATGCTGCTCCCAATGATCTATGGCCTTTCATGCAACACTCCATATGTTTTGGGCATCTACTGTATATAATCACTGTGTTAGGGGTTATATGTATAACAAATAGGTCAAACAGTTCCTCAGTCCAAGGAGCTTAGAGCAGGTTTCAAGTTCTTATAATGACGGTTGACAGTAAATATATGTAGACAATCCAGTATACATGGACACACACATAGACACATTGTTTCAAAGTTATATGAAACTATACTTACCTGAGTGATGTTTTCCATTCTATTCTAGAGTGATTTATTTTATTTTATTTCATTAAAAGACCTGGTTATGACCCACTAAATTGATCTCACTATCCAGTCATGATTTTCAATTAGTACAATTTATTAGGTGCAATTTGAAAACCTTTGCTCTAGAAAAGGAGATTCCTAGAGTCATTATAATAGAATAAGGAGCATGAACAAGGAAATTGAAGCCAGAAAAGAGTTGTGACTCGTTCTAGAAAGAGATCTTCTAGGGCTATACTTCTAAAACTCTAACATGCCCATGGAGCACCCTGACGGTCATTTAAAATGCAGACCCTTATTCAGGAGCTCGGAAGTAAGGCCTTAGATTCTGTTTCTAATAACTTCCAAGTGATGCTTGTGCTGCTGGAGCATGGACCACATTTGGAAACACAGGTTTAGGAAGTCATGTTAAAAGGATGACCAGAAATTATTCAGAGGAGAGAGGGAGACAGGAAGGGCAACCTGGTAGAAAGAAGCACATTGGCAATGTTTCCATGGGTTCCATGAGGAATAGTAAGCATCCACATTGTCTTAAAATTACCTATGTGTGTTTCAGTGAAAGATAGGGCCTGTCTCTAGCAGTAAGGAGTTAACTAGGGCAGCAATAAACCAGTTTTTGCACAAGGGCAAATGGAGGAAAAGGGAAGCAAAATTTACGGATCATCTTTTACAAATAAATTATAGTTTTATTTTTATTGTGAAACACAATATTAGAACTGAAATTAGGAATCTTATATTTCTCTTTCATAGGTAGGAGGTGTGTAGATGAGTAGAACCCTAAACTCGCCAGCAGGTGCTGCACTGTCTGACCACAATGCTGAGACTTAGAGCACTTTTTTTTTTTTGGTGGGGGGGTGAGCTTGGAGGGCGCTCTGGGTTAAGCCATTTGAGGTTGGGGGTGGCAAATTTTGTGTCAAGATAAAAAAAATAGCCTCCTTCCCAGGGACCAGGGAACAGATTTGAGAGAAAGGAGGTTCAGATTTAGACTCAAAGAATGAGGTGGGCACAGGGAAATAGAAGCAAAATACTAAGGGAATGCTTGAATTTACCACCTTACTCCCACCTGTATGAGAATTGAGGGCTGGACTCCTCCAACCAGTGGTTTTCTTTGTCTTACCGCCCCCTCCCTCCCGACCCCTCAAAGAAATTGTTATAAGCTTGGTAAGCACCAGTTTAAATGCCACATTCCCAGTGGCAGCCTGGGTTTGTGACTCAGCCCTGTGGTGAGGACAGAAACTGAAGTCCCATCTGGCAGGGACGATGGGAGAACTGATTGAAGTTATGTGGCTCCAGGCAGCTTTCTCAGTGAAACAACATGAATATGTAGAGCCCAGTCACTTAGGTGTTCCTGAGTTCTTTATTTAGCCTATGCTCATTTACTGGCTACTGTCATTGGAAAGGCCTTGCTTTAGATGCAGGGTGTATGATGGTCCCTCCAGTGAACCCAGTTCCAGCTACCAGTGAGCTTATGATTCCGTGAAACTATGGTATGTTTTGGGCTGAACCCTAACAAGAAGTGCTCCAAATGTGGTGTGTATTTTACTTTTTACTCCTAACTGGATTGGGAAGTTAATTAAACAGAGCTTTCCTGGTCTCCCTTTGGTTATAAAGAATGATTGAAGAAGTCCAGCTTGTATAAAAAGAATTTGTCTCCATGAAGATGAAGAAAACATGTTTGCCATCCTAACCCAGATCCCGAGGCCTGACCAGCATGTGCTCACACGGACACTGACTCCTGGCGTATTTATCCATTGTTTGAGTTGGCTGGGCTACACTGAAGAAAGCCCAGCATTTGGAGTTTGAAATATTATTTTCTTCCTCAAAATGTGGCTGGAACATACCACAACAGAGTTATCTCCTCGAATGTGGTCCCACTCTGTCATATAAATGAGTTCAAAAGCTTGACAGTGCCAAACCCAGAGTTTTACACATTTAATTATTTTTTTAAAGCCCAAACAAGTAGATTTTTAAAAGCTATTTAGAGCCTACCTGCTTTGCATGCCCCAAGAAAACTCATGCAATTGCTCACACATTGATAAAATGGGTCCTTGTAGTTATAAGGCCCTCCCAAGCCATTATTGCCTTTTGGAGTTTTCTGACCCAGAGGCTTACCTCTGTGCTGCTGAGTGACACAACTTAGACACGTGAGCCCCTCTCTGATATCCCCTCTTCAGGTATTTCACTCTCCTCCTCCTCTTCTAGGTGGTGGTCCTTTCCCTATAAGCCTCTGATGGTCTCGTGCTATGAGGCACTTCCCCTCTCATGTGAGCCTGGGTAAGCACTACCAAAAAATCTTGTGTTATTACCGCTCATGGTCATATATTTTTCCCTCATCAGCCCTAGATTTCTTTTTCTTTTCTTTCTTTCTTTTTTTGAAACAGAATCTTGCTCTGTCGCACGCTACCACGCCCAACTAATTTTTGTATTTCTTAGTAGAGACGGGGTTTCACCATGTTGGCCAGAATGGTCTCGATCTCTTGACCTCATGATCTGCCCCCCTCGGCCTCCCAAAGTGCTGGGATTACAGGCGTGAGACACCGTGCCCAGCCCAGCCCCCAGATTTCTTGACCCCCTTACACATTCCTATCCCAGATCCACTGAGTCAAAATTTTGGGGACGGGTTCCTGGAAATACGCAGTTTTTATGAACCTCCCCAGAAGATGTGTTTCTGTCTGTATGTACATGCAGGTGTTCACATGAGCACTAAAATTTGAGAACGGTGGGTTAGAAGATTTGGCTTGCATCATGCTTCTGGCACTTGTTATTTGACTTTGGGAAATTCCCATTCACTCCTGGAACATCAATTTTTTGCCTGTGTAAGGTTAAGATGATGAGGTATATATCAGAGGGATCTGTAGAGACAAAATGTGGTGGGGTGTGTGAAGTGATTAGAGAATGGTCCACACATAGATGTGGTATCTGAATGTTTCTTCCTGTTCCTGCTTCCTTCTGATGCTCTTTGGACCTAGCTCTTGTCATCCTAAAATAGTCCCTTTCTAACATGACTTTTTGAGTCATCAGGGCCTTGTCAGTGTACCAATTCTCTTGTAAATTTATTTGACATGCTACTATGCCTACCTGACTTTAAATCTTTTAATTTTCCTGTCCCTCTGCTATTAGATCTCCCATGTAACTGCATCATCTAATGCTATAAAGTGTCCAAGATCCAGAGCCAGATGACAAATGCTGCACGAGGTACATTTGTATTGTATTGTTACAGTCCTTATCGCTAAATTCAGATGGGCCCCAAATGCTATTTTTACCTAAGATTTTGTTCAATTGTACTCCACTGTCTATTGTAGATTTCTGGTTTTGCTAAGTATGTTTTTCTCCCTCCCTGCTTAGAATCATCTAGTGAAATATAATTATTTTTAGCAACTTTGTTGAGTTGTTTGCAGTTTTGTATACAAGTCTTTGTTCTCTGGGGACATAATAAATACATGGCCCAGTGTCCTAATGAAAGCGGGGAGAGAAGTGTGAAGTTAAGGTGTGATTCCCTAGTGATGGTTGCTAAATGAGATCATTTACCAAAGGTGCCTTTGTTCACTGTAGAAATTGTTAACCCCTGATGCTTGTATCTTGTATCTTTTTTTGTTGTTGTCTTTTTCTTAACATTCAACACTCTTGTCAAAAGAAGATATCTCCGCCTTTGTTTAATCTCTACTCCTCACTCTTCTCCAAATTTTATTAAAAGACACAGCAGGTATCAAATACACATGTAATTTCAAGAATAATTATTTTTCCCTTTAAGGTCAAGACCAGAGACAGATGTAGTGGAAGCCCAAAAATAAAATTACATGTGAATTTGACTGTAATGCAATGTGACTAGAGTGGGGAAAATGATAATGTAACTCTGGTTTCACATGTGAACATTGGTAGTGAGCAACTGGGAGGTGACTCGTGAAAGTATGCTGGCAGAAGTCATTTTGTGTAGTTCTAGGGATATGGGTAAATAAAAGGATGAGTTTGGACTGTAAAGTTGTCTAGTGAGGATAGACAGACATAAAGTACAAATATGGGAATCTCATTTAGAGAAGCAAATGGGGTGGCCACTACGAAAAATGACCAGTAAAGAAAGATTTTTAAGATGGGTAGTTCTGGAAACTTGCCCAGCAAAGAGAGAAACATTCCACGTCAACTTTCTAAATAGAGACCAGATGGACCAGTAGCTTCCTAAAGAGTTGCTTAATTCCTATGTCCAAAGTAAAGTCTCAGGAAACTAGAGAAGGAAAACTCCAACTTTTTAATGTTAAGAAGGACAAATAGAAAAAAACATGTATATAGTAGTGCACTCCTGTGACTTTCTTTTCTTTTACATTTTCCTTTCTTTCTTTTTTCTTTTTTTCTTTCTTTCTTTCCTTCTTTCCTTTCTTCCTTCCTTCCTTCCTTCCTTCCTTTCTTTCCCTTTCCTTTCCTTTCCTTTCCTTTCCTTCTTTCCTTTCCTTTCCTTTCCTTTCCTTTCCTTTCCTTTCCTTTCCTTTCCTTTCCTTTCCTTTCCTTTCCTTTCCTTTTTTCTTTTCTTTTCTTTCTTTTTTTGACAGAGTCTTGCTCTATCGTCCAGGCTGGAGTGCAGTGGTGTGATCTCTGCTCACTGCAACCTCTGCCTCCCGGGTTCAAACAATTCTCCTGCCTCAGCCTCCAAAGTAGCTGGGGTTACAGGCGTCCACCACTATGTCCAGCTAACTTTTGTATTTTCAGTAGAGATGGGGTTTTGCAATGTTGGCCAGGCTGGTCTCAAACTCCTGACTTCCAGTGATCTCCTTGCCTCAGCCTCCCAGAGTGCTGAGATTACAGGTGTGAGCCACCACATCTGGCCCCCTGTAATTTTCTTAACTCTAATATGTATGCTATAACTTCCTTTCTTCAACCTAAGCTGGGTTTAGCACTTGTTTTACCATTCATTGGCAACATGTGGCCTTGGAGAAAATCAATCTATTTCAGTCTTTAGTCTTCTCTGTGAAATGGGGATAAAAATAATTTTTTATATTTTTGTGTTCAGCTGTGATGGAGTAACAGGTACTGGATTTATTCTTTTACCTGAAACAATCAACAGTAAACACATTTAAAAAACTGTATAGATTATATAAGGCAGTAATTTTCAAGACACTGGACATCAGATAGTTAAGGGCAGTGACCTCTGAGGGAAGAGATCCTTCCAATTGTTTTTGTTTACTGCCATGAGAGAGATCCAAGACCATAATATAAGAAGAAGAACCCAGACAGAGCATGGTGGGCTCCCTGAGAAGAGGACATGGAGCTGAGAACCCAGGAAGGCCAAGAGGGCTAGAATATCAGAGAAGAAAAAGCCGTTAAGAGAATAAGCTCTTCACAGATCTAAAAAGGCATCCCTCAGATATTAAACTGAGTACAGATGAGTGTGTGTGTATGTGTGTAAAGTACCTGAGGTCAGGAAAAGAACCACCTAAGAGGATTAGAAAAACTTGTAGTGTTGATTATTCTTAGCGGCCTGACCAGAAACCTCAAGATTCATATGAGCATTTTTTCATATGTTTGTTGGCCTCATATATGTCTTCTTTTGAAAAATTTCTGTTCATATCCTTCACCCACTTTTGAATGGTTTTTTTTTTTCTTGTAAATCTGTTTTAGTTCTTTGTAGATTCTGGGTATTAGCCCTTTGTCAGATGGGTAGATTGCAAAAATTTTTTCCCATTCTGTTGGTTGCCAGTTCACTCTAATGATTGTTTCTTGGATTAATCTGGAAACCATCATCCTCAGCAAACTGACACAAGAACAGAAAATCAAACACCACATGTTCTTACTCATAGGTGGGTGTTGAACAATGGGAACACATGGACACAGGGAGTGAAGCATCACACACTGGGGTCTTTTGGGGGGGGATAGCGGAGGGATAGCAGTGGGTGGGGAGGTTGGGGAGGGATAACATGGGGAGAAATGCAAGATATAGGTGATGGGGGTATGGAGGCAGCAAACCACATTGCCATGTATGTACCTATGCAACAATCCTGCATGATCTGCACATGTGCCCCAGAACCTAAAGTACAATTAAAAAAAAGAGTTTTTTCTTGAAACTTGAAGTTTTAGAAGGTAACTGATTGTTTAAACAAAAATAAAATAATTGTATTTGGCAGTTTATATGTATCTGTAAAATGTGTTATAGCAATATTCTAAAAAACATGAAGAGAAGTTTAGAAGTACTCTTGTAGGACTCATATCATACATGCAGTTGTATATCACTTGAAAGTAGACTGTAATATGTTAAAAGATGTATATCACAATCCCTAAAGAAATCACAAAATAGCAAAACAAAGAGTTGTAGGTAATGGTAATCCACAAAAGAGAGAAAAGAAAATAATAAAAAATACTCAATTCATCCAAAGAAAGTAGAAAAAGTAAACAAGAGAAAGAGGCTATGAAACAACAGTAAAACAATATGATCATTTTGAACGTAGTCATATTAATAATCAAATTAAATGTAAATCATTTAATTATCCCAATTAAAAGGCAGTTTTCAGATTGAATAGGAAAAAGAACCCACTGTATCTACTTACAAATAAATACACTTAATTAAAAAAGACACAATATATTAAAATAAAAAGGACGGAATGAGATATAACATGTTAACATTAATAAAAATAAACCTAGAATGGCTGTGTTTGTATCAAAGTAGTCTTCAGAGCTAAGAATATTAACAGAGACAACATTTTCATTTTATAGCAATATAGCGGCCAATTTATCAAGAGAATATGATTCTAAATGTTTATGTGCTTAAATGTAGCTTCAAAGCACATGAAATAAAAACTAATCAAGGACATCAGTGAGAAATTCATAAGTTGACAATGATAGTTGAGGATTTTAATACTACTCTCTCGGAAATTGATAGAATAAAATAGACAAGAAATTAGTAAGTATGTAGAAGATTTTGGAGATACTTTCAAGCCACTTGACCCAGTAGATATTTATAGAGCGTTCTACTCAACAGTAGCATATATACATTCTTTTTAAGGGCATTCAGAATATGCAGTAAGAAAGAATATATCCTATGCCAAAACCAAGTTTCAATATATTTAAAGGATTTGGGTCATACAAAGTATGTTCTCAGAACACAGTGGAAGTAAACTAAAATCAGTAACAGAAGAATTTTTATAGACTTTCCAAATATTTGTAGATAAAAATACACACTTCTAAAAAAGCTGAAAGAAGAAATCAAAAGGAAATTAAAATATATTTCAAACTTAATGAAAATGAAAACACAATATATCACAATTTTTTGGAATGCCACTATGGAAGTACCTGGGGGGAATTAATAGAATTAAATGCCTATATTAGAAAAGTGGAAAGATCTCAAATCAATACTTCAGCTTTCAACCTAAGACAATGGCAGATAAACATTGAAATGTAGAATAAATAGCTGAATAAATAAGTAAACAAATATGATAGTAGAAATAAACAAAATAAAGCATAGAAAAACAATAGAAGAAAATTAGTTGAATCAAACCTTAATTCTTAGATAAGATCAGTAAAATGTATAAAATTTTAGCCAGAGTAACCAGAAGAAAATATTGAAAACTTTTATTGCCGATATAAAAAATAAGAAAGATGACATTGCTGAAGAGTCTACTGATATTAAAAGGATGATAAGAAAATATTCTCAACAATCCTCTGCTAGTAAATTTGAAAACTTACAATAAATGTACAAATTATTTGAAGAACACA
Source organism: Cebus imitator (assembly GCF_001604975.1). NCBI lineage: Eukaryota > Metazoa > Chordata > Mammalia > Primates > Cebidae > Cebus > Cebus imitator. Next base: position 1,724,322 of record NW_016107333.1, read on the forward strand.
AATTATTAAAGTTATTCATAAATAATTAGACAACTCAAATTGTCCCTATAGTTAGTAAAGTTATTGAAATTGTAGTCAAAATCCTCACAAAGAAAACTATAGACCACAATGGTTTTACTAGTGAATTCTATCAAACATTTGAGTAAGAAATAATATCAATTCTATACAAACTTTTTCATCATATTTAAAGGGAGAGAACATTTCCCAACTTATTCTATGAAGTAGCATGGCTTTGGTACCTGAAAACTACAGTACAAGAGGTGAAAACTATAGACCAATATCCCTTATGAAGATAAATTTTAAAATTCCAAACAGAAAGTCATTGGAAAAGAATAGGTAAAATTGTTTTTATTCACAATTTTATTCACAGTTTAATCATGATTATGTTGAAAATTCTATTTTCTAAAATGTTACTTGAAACAATAAATTAGTTCGGCAGATTGTAGGAAACAAGAACAATGTCAGAATCAATTGTATTTCTATATACTAGGAACAAACAATTAGGAATGTAAATAAAATAAAATAATACCAACAATAGCATTCAACATATAACATACATGGGATAAATCTGACAAAAGATATGAAAGGCCTATTGAGAGACATATTGTGTGTGTTCATATATCAGAAGTCTCAATACTCTTGAGATGTTAATTCTTCCGAAATTAAGCTATAGATTTTTATGGAATCCCAATAAAATCCCAAGCAGAGTCATTTTGTAAAAATTGACAAACTGACTCTGAAATTCATTCAGAGATGCCAAGTACCTAAAATATTCAAAACAACTCAGAAAAAGAATACAGTCAAAGCACTAATACCATATGCTTTTTAGATATATTATGAAGCTCCAATAGTCAACACATTGTAGCAGTGGTGTAAAGACAGACAAATAAATCAATAGTACTGAATGGAGAGCCAGAAATAGACCATACCAAGATGGACAATTTACTTTTGGAAAAGGTGCACAGGCGATTTAGTGGAGATAAGAAAATATTTTCAGCAAGTGATGCTGCAACTATTGAATATTTATATACAAAAAATAAAATTTGATTTATACCTCATGCCACATACCAAAAAACTTCAAAATTAATTATAGACCTAAACATGAAACCTGATATGATTTTAATCTGTGTCCCTACCCAAATCTCATGTTGAATGCAATCCCCAGTGTTGGGGTGGGTCTGGTGGGAGGTGATTGGATCATGTTGGTGGATTTCTCATGAATGGTTTAGTACCATCCCCTTGATGCTGTTCTCCTGATAATGAGCGAGTTCTCATGAGATCTGGTTGTTAAAAGTGTGTAGCCCTTGTCTCTTGTCTCTCTCTTGCTCCTCATCCTGCCAGGTAAGATGTTTCTAAGGCTGCCATATCTGTGCTGGTGATGATATGGAAGGACTGGAATTTTCATACACTGCTGGAGGGAATAAAGAAGAGTATAACCATTTTGGAAAACAGCACAGTGGTTCTTAACAAGTTAAATAGGCATCTACTACCAGATTCTGCCATACTACTCTTATTTATCCAAGAAAAATGAAAGCATAGGTTTATACAAAGGCTTGTGTGCAAATGTTCATGGAAGGTTTATTTGTAGCAGTTTAAATATGGGAAAAAATATGTGAATCAAGAAATAAGTGGGTAAACATACTGGAATCCATAAAGTGGAATATGACTTAGCAATTAAAAGAATGAACTACTAATACATTCTATGTAATACAGATACATGTCAAAATAAGTATGCATAGTGAAGGAAGCTAGACAATATATGTGCTATATGATTCTGTTTATATAACATTCAGGGAAATGTAAAGTAACACATAGTGCTAGAAATTGATTGGTGGTTACCGGGGAAAGAACCAGAGGGAATGGACATTTTCCCAAATAACAATCTGACAGCAGGCGGGCCACGCGTCAGAATTACATTTATAAATATATAGATTCATAAGCCCTTCCTCCAGAGGTTTGTACCCATTTGGTCTTGGATGAGTCCTCATAATCTGTTTAAATAGTATGTGCAGGTTACTCTGATATCAACCAGGCTTAGGCAACTCTAACTAAGTTTCACTTTATTGTCTTCATTCCATTAGTATATGTTTTTTAGGGTCTGAAGTAGTTTAAACCCTGCAACTTTAACAAATGGAGATTTGGATAAATCTCTCTTCTAAGGTCATCTATTTAAAGGAGATGCCTACAAAGACCTCAAGGATCCTGACTCTTAACTGGAAAATCTGCCCCCCTTGGCCCAGGAATGTGAACATAACTTGGGTGTCCCTAGGGTAACCCAAGTCACCAAGGTAGACCAACCAGGGAGTCCTACCTTTCTGAGAGTTTTCTTGCAGCTCTGCTCTGTATTTTAATTTTTCCAGATAAATATACTGCTGTTCTTAACTTCTCATCATAGGTGGTTAGTCAACCTTCATTTTTAACCGAATTGTGATTACAATGTAACTGAATTTGGCTTGCAAAATTCAACTAGAAATAAACAATTCTATTTGTTATTTCTTGCAAATTGAAATCAGTAAGATTGTTTGGTACCTCTTTCCTATCTTGCCTCATTGCTTCTTGGCAGCGCTTTAACTTCCTTGAATGTGCTGTTTATTCCAGTGAACCTCAGTTCCTCACATTGCAGTTTCCAGGGAGAAAATACAAACCTTTCTCCACCCACTCCATGTCTAGAGTTTTTAGATTAGCAAAATGCCACAGGTTCTTTGAGAGTCTTTAGTCTTGCATTTGGGTAGAGGTGTGTCTTGAACAAAAATCCATGTGGGACCAAATTACCAACATATTATTTAGGAGGAACTGAGAAACAGCATCAGAACTTCATCATGATTCCCCGTTCCGCCTCCAAGCCATGCTGTACAAGGCAGTATCACCTTTCAGGTTGACACAAGCCACCAGCCTAACCTACATTTCTCTCTGCTTATGCAGTACGTCTATCTTGTGTAAATTATTTTACGGGGAATAAAGGATCCTGCTTTGAGCAGGAAAAACAACAGTTAAAAAGTCCTGCCTCTCCTACTGGTCACGAGTCTACATTCAGACTCATGAGCCAACAGGTAAGGTCACATCTGTGAAAACCTAAGTGAATGAGTCAACATGGTCCAGAGAACAAAATTCACTCTGATAAGCCAGAAAGAAGTGGATGGTACTGGAGAAAAATATAAAACGACTCTATTGAGTGCAGTGCTAATGGTGGGCCACTACAATCACAGCATATGCTTAGTTGTTAATTACACTATCCCTGTCAACCCACAGCTTTGTCTGAAAAAACAACACTAGTTATCTCATCTGTCAGCCCACGCTACAGAAAGTCAACCCTGGTCAGTGCTTGGAAGCAAGAGAGTTTACACATGAAAAAAAAAATCCAGATGTCACAGTTACTAGTGTGGGCACAAGCACAGTATTAGTCATCGGAAGGTGGTAACGGGCCACAGGCCCCTGTCCTTAATCACCAAGGAGGGATAAGACTGTTCGCCCATTCAGAAATACATGTGCTCTGCATTTATAGAGTGCTTACTGCATGCCAGGGCCTGTGATACCATGGGCAGTAGGGTCTGGGATATGGAAAACTGAATACCCAAATTTGATAACAGCGGGGGATTCCTTTCAGGAAAAGATCATGCTGCTCAGTTGAATCTCTAGCTGTTTTGTTTGTTTGTTTGTTTTACAATATCAGGAAACTTTAGGCAATCTGTAGTTGAGAACATTACATTCTGTCAGCAAAAATAAGTTATAAAAAGTGTTCCTTTGGCCATAATAATAATATCAATAAGAGCTAATATTTATTAAGCATGGATTGTACGTGGGAAATTATATTTATTGTTTTACTCTCTTAGGTAATTCTCAATAGTCACCCTATGAGATATAAGTGCTATTGTTATACCTATCTTTCAGATGAAGAAATGGAAGTTGAGAGTAGTAGTGTGACCTGCCTAAGGTCACAGAGCTAATAAGGGTGGATGCAGAGTCAAGTTCAAATCTGCCTCATAGTAAAGCCCTAGGTCAGCTGGGGGAAGGAAGAAAGTTTTCATTTCATTCTTTGAAAGAGTGTACTGTGCTGTTTGTGAGACAAGCCAGCGTAATCAAGTAAGGTTGGTAAGTCTGGAAATGTCATATGGCTATAGTTTCATCACTGGATCCCAGGGAATCCCATGAGTTAATAATCTATTCCATTCTGTGGCACTTTGGAACATTTGGGAAGAAAGTCACTCTGTGAACACAAAACTAATCATTGCATATCTGAAAGCTCGCTGGAAAAACTCAAGCATTTCAACAAACCCCCTCCACTTTAAGTGCATTCAGCATTTTCCTCCTCAGAAATGACTTGTAAGTTTGTGCTTTTAATTATTATCATTCTCCCCTGAAATTACAGGCAAAGCACTCAGTGATATTTGAAACATCAATTACTGGCCTGCAGCCCTCTGCTACTGTTTCTCTGCTTGCTGCCAGGGCTGCAAGTCCATTTTTTGCATTTCTTTCAGATTTTCTGAACAAAATTATGGAAAATCGCTGTTGGCACATGGCATTTTTCCACAATGGTCAGAGTTATTGAATTGTGCCGTTATGTGCTGCTTTGAGAAGACATTCCAACTTAAAATGCCAGCTTTAAAACTATCAGGACATTTTCTCCAATCTGGGCTTTATAAATTTTCCACAGGAAAAGGCTAAGAAGTTTGCCTTAGCTTTGCCTGGAGCTCCTGCGGAGCGTAAATACCCACTTGTGATGGCTTGTGTTGCTGATTTTTAGCTCCTCTCTGCTTTGAGTTCCCTTCTCTGGATTTCCTTTCTGTTCTCTCATCACAATTGCTACAGTTGCTCACCCTGCGTGGCCATACATCCATGACCTCTGGAACTCTCTGAGGCCTCCAGGGAAGAGGGCAAACTGTTGGTAGCCATATTGAATTTTTCTTCCCTGCCACTTCCTTTCAGGCCACCATTTGTGCCGTCATGTTCCAAAGGCAACTGGAACTCAAAGTCCCCAACTAGACTCCACCTTCTGTATCCGCCTTGGAGGATCACACACAAATAGGAATTCTGGGAGTTGTTCTCAACTACTCTCTCTCTCCTCTGTGTCCAAGACCCATTAATTCTACCTGAAATGTCTCTCCCATATCAACTTCTTTTCTATCACTGACTTTTCTTCCAGATTTTACCACCTGGCTTATATCTTGCCACTAGTCTTTTGCTTCTTTAGTATACCTTCCACATTGCTGATAATGTTTTTAAAAATATATTTATTAGTTCACAATGGTTATTAAACATCTACCCTGTACCAGATACTGAAATAGGTGCTAGGGAAATGGCTTTGGTGAGTGTATGAACCCATCTTCTAAATGTAATGAACCGTTGTTATTCCATTGCTTAGAAAGAGCCAAGGGATCATCTCTATGAAATAAAATCACAGCTCTTTAACCCGGCTGGTCTTCTGGGACAATGGTGACGAGGTTCTGATATGTTTTTCTGGTCATGTTGCTCTCACTTCTTTCAACATACCCTGTCTTCCATCTGCACTAATCCCTGTTTCTTAAACAAAGCAGACATGTTTTTGATCTCAAATCTTTACCGTACTACTCCATTGCAACCCTGTACCCATCTTTCACAGCTTAGAAAACACAAATGCCAAGTTATTTTTCTAAGGCTTGATTCAGATTTCACCCTCCTATGAAGCCTTTCTATTCCTACTCATCTGGCCCCTAGATCCTCTGTACCCTAATTGTACTGCATTCATAACTCTGAAAAATCAAAAGGGAGTGGGAATGTGGGGTAACATAGGATGACAATAGGAGCAAAAGCTCTGGGGTCAAATGGATCCAAGTTCCATTACTGACCAGTAGGGATTTTATGGAGTTGCTTATATTATCTAAGTCTTAGTTTCTCCATTTATACATTTGGAAATATGAATATGCACTTCACAGAGTTTTCAGTAGTATTTAATGAGCTAATTTACATAAAATGTCAATCTAAGATTATGTGCTAAATAAATCACAGCATTTATAATTGTTATCACCATTGTCATTTGTGTTATTACAGTGTAGCTTAACCCATGTTATTACGATTAGCTTTGTGTCTCTCTTTCCCACTAGATTGCATGTTTTGACAGTACAGAGACCATCTCTTTTTACCTCTGTTTCTCCAGTGCCTAGAATAGTGCCTGGCTCACTTTAGGTTCACAATTAGTATGTGCTAAAAAAGCAAGTTAATCTTTATCTGGAAATCCACAAGTACTTCAAACTCAACAAGAAAGTCAGAGTCATTAGCTTACCCTAATGCATGCAAAGCATCTAGAACAGTGCCTGGCATGTAACAGTTGTTAGCATATAAGTGAATTATATTATAATTTGAATTAATTCAGCCAACACATTGATGCTTTATTTTCTTGACAATGTGTAAGAATTACAAATGTCAATTTCAGTGGAAGCAGAGACATTTGATTAAACTGTTCAAATAAGAGATTCCTTGAATATCCATTTTAAACAATTATATAAACTGCATATTCTCCATATTTGGCCTCCAGGACACTCTGCTAGAACCCTCCTATTACTTAAACTTAGCTATTGCTATCCTCTAGCTGGAAAATGGGAACATAGAGAAGCTGTGGGCTCTACCTTGTTCAAGAAAGTCCTGTGGTTGGTTTATGTATGTTTTGAGATCTAGGGTAAAATGTAATTCCTACATTTCATAAACATAACTGCAATCATATACTATATGTTCTCTTGATGTTACCTCATCAAAGGTTAGCCCCAAACTCTGCATTCCTAATCACAGCCTAGCAATACTTCTAGGTACCTCTTCATTTCACTGATTGATCTGCACACTGTACGCTATTATTATCTGTGCCCTGCATGTACTAATTATATTTTCCTATGGTGTACTGCTGTAGACATGCATCATCTTTCACTGTTGTATGGGCTGAGGACTGGCCCCTTCTAATGTATCTTGCCAATGTTTTCAAAAGAAATTCTTTAATGTATGAGGCAGCTGGAATAAATGGGGTTTTTTTTTTTGGACTCAAAGAAAGAGGAAACATAGATCTGGTTTCTGATATATGTAAGGAAGATAAAACTAGTTTTTTTTCCCAAAAGTTTGTGAAATTCCTCAAACAGTGTCCAACAGGTAGCAGTCACTAGAATGAGTGATTTTTTTTTCTTTTAATTTCTACAAATTTGTGAGGTATTTGTACAATTTTATTACATGCATAGGCTTTACGTAAGTCAGGGCTTTTAGGATATCGATCACCTAAATAATGTACATTGTACTACATAAACCTATCCTCCCCACTCCCACTGCCTTACCCTTCTGAGTCTCATTCCATTCTCTACATCCATGAAAACACATTTTTTTTAGCATCCACTTATGTGTGAGGACATGTGATATCTGTCCTTCTAGGTCTAGTTTGTTTCACTTAAGAGAATGACCCTCCAGTTCCAACCATGTTGCTGTGGAAGACATAATTTTATTCTTTTGTATGCCTGAGTAGTTTTCCATCAGTATAAGTACCACATTTTCTTTCTTTCTTTATTCATTGATGGAAACGTAGGTTACTTTCTTCTCTTTGCTATTGTGAATACTGTTGTAATAAACATAGGAGTGAAGGTATCTTTCTTTTCCTTTGGGCAGATACCCACTAGTGTTATTGCTGGATTGAATGGTAGGTCTATTGAGTTCAAACGAGCTTGAATTTGGACTGAGGAGAGAGGATAGATGGCAACACAATGGTTTCCATTTCAATCCTTCACATACACTGCCTTCTTTACCTGGTGCCAAAGGGAAAGTTGACTTGGACTTCTCTATACATATTTCTGGTGGAGATTTTTACTCTCTCCAAACCAAAATTTGTTTCTAAATAATTTTTTTTTCTTGTGAGACAGAATCTCATTCTGTTGCTCAGGATGTAGTGCAGTGGTGTGATCTCTGCTCACTGGAACCTCTGCCTCCCAGGTTCAAGCAATTCTTGTGCCTCAGCCTCCTGAGTAGCTGGAATTACAGGCATGTGCCACCACACCCAGATAATTTTTTGTATTTTTTGTAGAGACAGGGTTTCACTATGGTGGTCAGGGTGGTCTTGAACACCCAGCTTCAAGTGATTCTCCAGCCTCACCCTCCCAAAGTGCTGGGATTACAGGCATGAGCCACCATGCCTGGCCTTAAAATTTCAGAATAGGGAAATCAGTATTTAAATTTTGCCATGTTAGAGGTAGATTGAAATTTTCATTTATAAATAGTTTGGCAAGCTATGATTTTACTAATTCATTTATTATTGCAAAAATAGTTCTTGATTCTTCTGTGGATTAGGCTCTCTGTTAGGCACCAGTGACAAAAAATGGTAAACAGAAGGCAATCTATTTCGTAGGGATGAAGGTGAAGTGGGGCAATGTATGTACAGCACTTAGCACAGAACCTGGTGTTTAGGAAACACATGTCAGCATTTTCCCTTGCCAATGTGCTCCTGTCTCAGTGTGAGGAAAGATGTCTATTATTCTCAAAGGAAGGGCAGGTACAATGGAGGCCACAGATGTTCAACAATGACTTGCCCAAGCCAGTGGCTATGATTTGCCAACTGGAGAATGCGTCAGTTCATCCTTACATTCCTAGCAGCTCCACAGTACCTGGCCTAAATTATATATCTCTCTAATTATTGACCTAAACTAAACTAGATTCACAGATGAGAAAACCTCTGTCAGCTCCTGTTGACATGAAGAACTGTGACATGGAGCTGCCAGTTTCTCATCCTTTAATGGAGTTCCTCCTTTTCTGGGAAGTAAAATAAAATACAACTCCAAGAGGAATAAATCTGTAGTTCTTAGAGAAGAGTATCAGCATGCTTTGCAGCATGCTGCAGTTCATAATATTCAAATTATTAGCAAATAAAGATTATTATAAATTATTAACTGTTTGTGAGTGGAATTATTTGCATATTTTAAAACATTCTTTTCATATTAAATCTTAAAACACCTTCTCTCCTTGCGAATCATGAAGGATTATTGGGATGACAGGTTTTCACCTGGCTTTCTGATGCTCATTTTGGGAAGGGAGAAGTTGTTGCCTGAGCTTGTATTGGGAACCTGTCTTCCTGCCCTAGAGTCCTGTCTTCCTTGTGCCTGGGTCTACATGCTTAAACCTGTGGTCTCAGACCTGCCCAGGCACACAGCCCTGCTTTGGCCCTGAGCTGGGATTCTGGAAGGAGTTGGCTGATTCATATCCAAAAGAGTTTGGATCTCCCCAGGTCTGTTGTGGTTCACTTCATTCCTTAGATCATCTGATTCTGCCCCAATTATGGCCTCACTCTGCGTCCTCCAACTTCAGTTCTGTTCTGCTGTGCTTGCGAGTTTCTCTGTGTCCATCTTCTTATCTGAGACTTGTGCTGTGTTCCCAGGTTACATGTCCTGAAGGTAATTTCTGATTCCCCTTGTTGCCCAATGCCTAGGCAACTGGGTTCTTATATTCCCAATCTTGGATACTTTATTTACTTTGATAGTCCCTGAAACTTGTCTCTTCATGTGTGAGCTTTTCAATAAGGTTGAATGGGAGAAGAATGAGGTCTGCTCACCAAGATCATTTCTGCCAAGTGACTCTGCCCAAGTAGTTATTTGGGTGGTGGGGAATAAGTCAACAAATGAAGCATTGACTCGATTCCCTGGCAACCTCTCTTTAAAAGCATGAATTATTGGTTTGATCCTTGACCTACAACACACAGTTGACAATACAATACGCAGTTGACCTACAAGTCACATTTTTGCCCCTAAAAAGGAATTACTCTTCCAAAACCCCAGAGGAAAGTAGAGTCTGGCTTTCTGATTATATGTTTCATTGCAATGCAGTGTTGTAATGTCATCCATGATAAAACTAAGGAGCTGGGCTTGAATTGAAGTCAATTGAAGCTTACAGGCTTAATCCAGTTTTGGGTATTTCAAATTTGTCCAGCCATGATTTCTGGGGCAAGTTTTTGAGGTTAGAATAGCTTATGAGTGACATGGACCATTGGTCGGTTTCTTTTGCAATTCAATGGGCCGCTGAAAAGGAAACTTTGCTCATATGGTTTGGAAAGTGTCATTTTGAAGGGAAAACTGAGCTAATCCCTGCATCCTGAGAGTCTGGGAAGGGAGAGTTTTTCACTACCATTTGATCAGAGTCAAAATGAGCATAAACAGGTAGAGACTGTCTCACGGATTACAAAGGGCCTGGCAGGTTTGGCTTTGTGTAAGGTTTTTGATAATCCCCGGTTTGTTTAACTGGGTGATTCTGGGTCAGGGAACAGTTGACACAAATTCATAAAGACACATTTACAAAGGAAGGTCCTGTGCTTTGGCCCCAACTCCAGGCAGACGACTGTGCGTTCACTGTCCCTAGTCCATCCTGGCTCCTCCCTTAAAAGGCACAGGCCTCTTTCCTCATGACAGCATCCAAGATGGCTCGTATTGGGAATTGTTTCCACTGCATTTCCCTGAGAGTGATGGGGAATTATTTCAAACCTAGAATAGTATTTGAGGATAGGGAATCCTCTCTGATTAAACTAAAAACTGGATTTTATACCTTGATATGAACTAAAATCCTTGTTGGGTCTCAAAAACATACATGGAATGATGAGACATTGTGTCCTGTTTTGCTAATTAGCGTGACATTCACCAAACTAGTTGGAGGTGTCCATTCATGTGCATTCCATACACTGGTCTTTGAAACAGGGTAGAGACAATGGTAAGTAAACCCAAAATAGCTTAGGTTGAAGGAATAGTACAACAAACAGTTTAATGCTGGAGGGAGCAGGTCTTGTCAGGGACTTTAAGAAAGCATAGTTATGGCAGAGACACTATGGAGAGAGACCCTACAGAAAGAAACTTTCGAGGGAGAGAGCCTCTAGGGAGAAAATCTTTAGTGAGAGAGTTTCTAGGGAGAGAGCTTATAGGGAGACAGTCTATCGGGAGAGACTCTATAGGTGGAGACTTTATAGAGAGAGATCTTCTAGGAAGAGAGTCTATAGGGAGAGATTCTATAATGAGAGAACCCATGACCAGAGAGCCTATCGGGAGACAGTCTATAGGGAGTGACCCTATAGGGGGAGATTTTATAGAGACCTTCTAGGGAGAGAGCCTATAGCAAGAAAACTTCTAAAGAAAGAGCCTCTAGGAAGAGAGTCTATAGGGAGTTAAACCTGGAGAAATGAGCAGAGGTTAGATGAAGGAAGCCTTTCACTTTGCTGAGGACTTTCTAGGACTTTTCTTTTGCACCACCCCTGCACCCCAACTCCCAATTTTCCCATCTCTGATGAGTTAACTTTATGTTATTATTATTTAACATGAAATGTCTTAGAAATTAGGCATTTTCTATTTTTGGCTTCATAATTGTTCCTGTTATACCTGGGGGCTTCTTAACTTCGGGCTACCCCTATCGTCAAAAACCACTCATACCTCCTGAATCTCCTCAAATACTAGAAATTCTGGGTCTATCCCTTCTCCCCTTTCGATGCTACCTACAGGACGATTCTTGATCATCCAGCTTAAAAATATTCTTCAATACCTGGGTCTCTTTCTATTTGTCCTTCTAAGACTCAGGTGTTTCTGGACACTTAAGGGCCCAGGTGGCTTAGGGATGTCAGCAGTGGCTGTGGACGCTGACCAGTGCTGACCACTGAGGAGGGCCAGCTGTCCTCTGTAGGAAAACCCGGAACATTCCTTCTTCCAGCAAACTGCCTTCCTCTGAGCCCCACCAGTCTCCCACTGGCATTTCCTTCCCTTAATTATAACCTGAGTTGAGTCATCGGGTATGGCTGGTGGTGGTTATGGTTTAATGTCTGCTCTAATAGTTACTTAGTCTTTGGGAAAAGTAAGGAAAGTGGTTGGTTTGAAACAGCCTAATTCTCCTCAGCACTGAGGTCATTCACAGAGGTTCATTAAGAAGACACAGAATATCCTTAAAAGCCACTAAAGAAACAGTGCTCAGAGTTTCCATTTAGCCATCCCCCAAATATCTGTCTAATTTTAATTCAGATAAGTAATCGGAGCACAATAGAACCACTGAAAAGGCTGCTTACTATTACAGTGGGATTTATCTGTAATTCCTCGGTGTGATCTTTGTCTGTTCTGCCAGAAAAAAAAAATTTAAATTAGAGATTCTAAAACTTCCCTGTGTCCAAGATTGATTTGGGGTGCTTATAAAAATGCAGATTCTTGGGCCACATTCCCCAGGTGTCTGATTCATTTTGTTTGATGGTTGGGCTTAGGAACCTGAATTTTTAATAATAAGTTCAAATTGATTGTGATGCAAGATGTTCATGGCCAGATTGAGAACTAGGGGAACAGCCTTCTTGCCCCTTGTATGGACTAGGAGCTGGCAAAGTGCTGCAGTTTAAATGAATAAATACTTGAAATAAAATATCTTCTGAATTATGGGGGAATAAAAGGGTCTAGGGTCTAATTAACACACAATTTGGTATCACAAAGGAAAGGAAACAAAATGCAAAATGGGCAAACACTAAAACAAAAACAAAGTCAGAAACCAATAACAACAAAAGGAAAAAGTACTTTGGAAAAATATATATGAAGCAAATTACTGTTTTTTCAGCCTGGGGCATTGTAAAACTGCATCTCTTTGCTATTTAAAAGAAACATAGCTAAAAATAAAGATATTTCAGTAATTTATCAATATATTTTATATTCATTAACCCAGTGATTGTCCATTTTAGACACTTTTTTCTGTGTACAATTATGTGTGTACACAGACATGAACATATAAGAACATTACTTGCAGCATTATTTAAAATATTAAAGATTTAAAACAATATATATGATATGTCCAGGGCTAAAATGTTGACATCCATAATATGAAATGCACTGAAGTCATTAAAAATATGTGATAAGAAATTTACTTAATATTCTGAATTTTTCTTGAGTCATTGGTCCGTCAAATAGAGATAACATTATAAAAGTATAAATAGAATTTATCCGAAATAGTAGTGGTATCAATCGGTGGGGACCATAGCATTTAAAAATTAAAAAAAAAAAAAAACTTGTGATATGGTTTCACTATGTCCTCACCCAAATTTTATCTTGAATTGTAACTCCCATAATTCCCACGTGTCATGGGAGGGATCCCATGGGAAGTAATTGAATCATGGGAGTGAGTCTTTCCCGTGCTGTTTTTTGATAATGAGTAAATCTCACAAGATCTTATGGTTTTATAAATGGCAGATCCCCTGCACGTGCTCTCTTGCCTGCTGCCATGTAAGATGTGATTTTGCCTCCCTTTTGCCTTCTGCTGTGATTGTGAGGCCTCCCTAGGCATATGGAACTGGGAATTCATTAAACCTCTTTTTCTTTATAAATTATCCAGTTTGGGCATGGCTTTATTAGCAGCATTAAAACAGACTAATATAATTTGTAAAATTTTCTACAAATAGCATGTATAAATTTTGAAAAAAGAAAAAATAATTATCTAAAATAGTAAATAACAAGATGTTTGATTTCAACATGTCAGACATATGCAAAGTGAAATTTAAAAAGCAAAGGTTTCCGCAACATAAATAACAAAGGTTTTAAATTTTTTAATTGAAAAAAGGAGGATTCTTTTGTTTTTATGGTAGTTTAGGAATTTTGCTAATCATCTTTATACTAATAAAATACATTAAAAATTAGAACCTAGACAAGGAGAGAGGATTTCTTGTAGGTTGATATACATATATTCACTTAAAAGCTTGAAGTATTTTCACCTGTAAATCTCCTGTGCAGTGAAAACAAAGAAATGTCTTATTTTCCATTGCTCAAAGAACCTTTAGAACTTGCTTATCTATCACAGCACCTTCTAAAAAGCAAAAATTCATAATGATATAACATAAAAAATTATGGACATCAGCCATAGCTATTCTCCTGGGAAAATTCATATACTCAAGTGCTTAAATATTAACTAATAAATTTAGCATGTAACTTAATTTCATGTGCTAAATATTCAGTTCTAGAGTTTGAAAAAAGACATAGACACATATTGAAATAATTTTTTAAAAAGCATTTAAGAAAACATTGTATTATTTCCCAAGCCAACAGTTTGAAAAATAGATTTTAAGGTGGATGGTTTCCTAGGTAATATAAATAGCCAAAAATAACATTAGAAATGATGTTTAAGTACCAAAAACTGTGAAAAGAAATCTAATTCCAACCATGGTGACAGGGCCAAGTATGTTTTCACCAATGAATTTTAAATTTTTGAGGAACAGATAATTTTAATTTATACAAACTGGTTCAAAACATAAAATAAGAAGGAAAGTTTTCCAATTAATTTATCGACTTAGGATATCATAGACATTAAGATGTGGGAAAGATTTTAGAAAATCAAAACTAGAAGTCAAAACAATTTTAAAATATTGACACAAGAATTCTAAGTAGAATCTTTGAAAATAGAATCAAATAGAAATGTACTAAAATAATTCTATAAAAAGGGTTTATCTGGTACTGCTGGAAAGTTATACTTGAGTAACACTGAAATGACACTTTCTGTTGCTCTACTAATGGGTTTATATTTATCTGTTATTAAATATTTATTTACTATTGGCCAATAATAAATTATATATTTTTTAACTAAAAATATTTATTAATATAATTAATAATTATATTTATTTATTATTGGCAATAAACAAATATTTATTTATTATTGGCCAATAGTAAATAGCCCATTAGTAAATCAACAGAAAGTGTCATTTCAGTGTTAGTGTCATTTCTAGTGTGCAAAGGAGAACTTGATAAATACTGATTTCTGGGTCTCAGCTCAGCCGAGAAGATCTCAATTATTCTAGTAGGGAAGGGAAGAGTGTTGAAAATGTGCATGTCTAGCAAGTTCCCGGGTCATGTTGATGCTGCCAGTCAGGGACCACACCTTGAGAAGGTCTCAACTTTGGCTGCAAGTTGAAATCACCTAAGGAGCTCATAAAAATACTCATGTCTGAGTTACAACACCAAATATTCTGATTCAATCATCTGGGCTGTGGTGTGGGTATTTGGAGGAGGTTGTCTGAAATCTTCCCAGGTGATCTAAATGTGGAGCCAAAGTTGAGACCCACTGCTCTAAAAGCATTAGCCAAACTAAAGGTCTTGCGCTATCTTCACGACAAATGTATACTGGTGTTAAACATGTCATTCCCTTCCCTACACAATCCATCTTAAAGTATGACCTAGGCATAATCATGATCATTTCTTATGAAGCAACTGCTCTACACAAGGTGGTTTACATGTACTGCCTCAAAGGCTTGAAGGGACTCTTCAAAGTCAACTTGGTTTTTCTTACCACGGGTTAAACAACAATGGAAACAGCATAGAATGAGTAACCATTTAGGTTCTCCCTAAACTGAGGCATTTCCCAGGATATGAGACTTTTAGTGCTTAACCCAGTAAAGGTCTACATAAACGAGGACAAACTGATCACCCAAGGCCAACAATGTACTCACAGTTATGTGCTACTAAAGGGCATAGACAGGAGTGGAAAGCAAGATTGTCCTGTGTTCTGTCCACTACACGACACTAGCCTGGGTAGCCCTGAGGGAGGGATTTAAGAAACTACTCAAACTGGAGTCATGGCAAATCTTCATTGCAATGCTAGGATTGAGTAATTGGTAATAGCACTTAGCTGTAAATTTCGGATATTTTTCAGTCTAGAAAGACAAAGTTCCTTGAACCAAATACATCATAATATCTTTGGCAGTGGTTCTGAAAGTGGGTCCTAGGACCTATAACCACAGATCCATAAATGAACTTGTTAAAAAATGCAAATTCCTGGGCCCTACCCCAGATATATCAAATTACAAACTCTGGGGTTGGGGCCAGCAATCTGTATTTAAGAATCCCTCTAGATGATTCTGACATGAAGTAAGAGAATCACTGACTTAGACGGAAGGGATGAGAATTGGGATGTTCCCAGATTCCAATGTTTATCCAGGGATGAAAAACAAAAGTTCGAGACCTCAGAGCAGAGGTTATTAGGTTAGGCTGCAGATTAGAAACACCTGGAAATCTGTTTAAAGTCTTGATGCCCAGGCTGCTAGACTAATTAAACAGGAATCTCTGGAGTAGTATCAATATTTTTCACATCTCTCTAGATGATGCCAATTTGAAACCTAGATTGGGGACCTCTGCCTTCTGCCCTTTAAGGCTGTAGAATTCCACAGTAAACCTAGCAGGTGTATTTTCTCATTGCTAAATGACACAAACTTTTCTGAATATGGGAACCCTAGATTTGCAACTGGGAAAAATGCGAACCTAACTAAATCCAGAACCTGTCTACCTGGAATATATGTATTAAGAGTGAGTCTATGAAACTCTCTGGAAAATAAGGTAGGAATATATCCTTTGAGGCCATCAGATTCCTTTGGAAGATTTGGAATCCCTTCACAGGAAAGAAAAAGTCAATAAATATATCATGAGATCCAAAGGGGATTTTTCCATGAAAAGACACAGATTGTTAGGACAGTATGCCCAGAGCTGCCCCTTTGCTGAGAATATTCCTGGGCTTGGATTGCTGATTTGAACACAGCCATTGGCCTCACCTCCTGGAGCCAGTCTTGCTGGACAGTGGACATTACCTTTGTGGGCCAAAATCTCCCATTTAAATTTCCAAAAATAATGTTTAATGTTTCCTCAAGACTAGTAAGCAGTGACAATAGAAAAAAAAAATCCTTTACTTTTTTTTTTTTTTTTGGCCAAGAAAACTCTCAAAAAAAATTGTCTGAAATAAATTCTGCATTAGGCAATGTTGTGGTAAAGCCTGGAAAGTACTGGAACGGAAACTTTCATTTCTTTTACTATCCAAGCTGTGAATTTGAAAACTAACAAGTCACTATAAAAGTGAAGCATAAGATTCTTCACACCACTGTTTTAATCATTTTTAAACCTTCTATACCTTCAAGCAACTAAAATAATTTTAGTAGTTAATGCTCAGGGAAATTTTAGTGCTTTCTGAACATAAAATGGCATTAACATTACGTTCTAGGTACTGTACTAGGTATTATGCATTTATTCATTCAACATGGACTATGTGCTAGACACTGTAATGGTTGCTGAAGATCTAGAGATTAATTACATACTACTCTTGCTTTCAAAGAGCTTATAGTCTAATGATGTAATTGATGAATGATGCAGTGTAAGTATTGAGGAGGGGTGCACAGAAAAGGCACTTTGGTGCTGGGCATGATAGCACGCAGCTGTAATCCCAGCTACTGGGGAGGCTGAGGCAAGAGAATTGCTTGAACCGGGGAGGTGGATGTTGAAGTGAGCTGAGATAGCACCACTGCACCACTGCATTCCGGCCTGGGCAACAGAGCAAGACTCTGTCTCAAAAAAAGTAAAAAAGAAAAGAAAAGGTGCTTTATCCAGTTTGGCAGGGGCAAGAACCAAGAGAAACTTCCTGGAAGAAGTGATATTTTATTTGAATCGTAATTATTAGATGTAACCATCAAGAAAAAAGTAATTTAAATACATTTATTTATCTGCATAACAACTCCAAGAAATAGGCGTTATTAGTCACATCTCATAGACACTTTAAAGTAAAATGTCCAGGCAACAGAGTTAATGTCATGGAGCAAATTTTGTAGGAGGACATCCATGCTAGCTAGCCAAATAAGGATTAGTCTATCTACCTATCTATCAATCAATCAATCATGGGTCGAATTGTGCCCCCTGACTAAAAATGTATCAATTTATATGTTGAAGTCCTAACCCTCAATGTGACTGAAGATAGGGTCTTTAGGAAGTAATGAAGGTTAAATTAACTCATAAAGATGGAGCCCTAATCCAATAGAACTGGTAGCTTTATAAGAAGGGGAAGAAATACAAGAGAGTTCTCTCTCTTTCCTCACGTGCACAGAGGACAGGCCATGTGGGAACACAGAGAGGAAATGGTTGTTGACAAGCCAGAAACAGTGGCCTCACCAGAAGCCAACCTTGAGGGTACCTTGATCTCAGATTTCCATCCTCCAAAACTGTAAAAAAAAAATGTTATTGTTTAAGCCACTTAGTCTGGTATTTTGTTATGGCAGCCCAAACAGATTAATACACTATGTATATGTATCATATGGCTTAAAAAGGCTATAAAAGTGTAATTAATTTAAAAATATATAGTTTACTCATAACCTAATATGAATGCTTTATAGTTTTAAATGTATATGATAAGAGATACCACTGATCTCTAAGGATAGGGAGTGTAGGAATATGTGTTCCTGGTTTCTGATTCTGGGCTCTACTTTCTCTCTACAGAAGGACCTTCCTTGTTTCCATCAGCATGCACAAAGGTGGACCCAGCACCAGACAGAAATAATCTCTTAGTTGATGTTCTCGACATGAACTAAATTGAACATTACATATAGACAACCAATTTGAATACATTAGTTCAAATGCTAGACATGGAGCATCTGAGAGAGTTGGAGAAACCATGGGTACATGTGGGAAAGCCACCCAAGATTGGAGAGTGACAGCATTTTCATTACCAGCTAAGTGCTGAACCCTTGCATAGGGGACCTGTGGCTCATTGTATTTTCAAATCATCTTCCTGTCCAGCCTGGAAACTATCTGATCCAAATGGAATATTCCAGTGTAACAAGTAAAGAAATTGGTAAAAAGCCTTTTGTACTTTCATGTATTTTAACCTCACATCTCTGATGAGGGTAGAGTCAATACATTTGTGTTGGGGGCAGTGAAAAATATCTCTTGTGTCTGAAAGACCTGAGGTCAAAGTTGACCCGTCTCCTTATAAAAGTGTCTTTGGAAAAGTCATTGTTTCTTAGCCTCACCTTCTTCAGGTAAAGGGTTATTTTTATCTTCCTCAAAGCATTATTGTAAGGATCACAGAAATAATCAGAGAAATTAGAAGATACTTTTAAATGTTAAATTCTCTCTCATCCTTCCCATTGTAGATTGTGATCATAAGCCTCTCAGGTTTAATCTTTCTAATGTTTCCATAAGCTTATTCTAACCTAAAATAGTTCACCTAAAATATGCATTCTTCTTTATTAATGAGATTTGTATTTGGCCTTTGAATAAGCTGAATGTTGTGTAGCTAATGGGCCAGGTGGTAATTAAGCTTTCAGCCTTATTATTGAAATCAGTGAAGTATTGACTTATTTGCAAAATCGTCAATAACTTTCAGAAGTGAGATGCTTTTCTCAGATGCTCAAATTTTAATTTGACATTGAAATAAAATGTAAAGCTTTTAAAGCAAAATAACTCTTTATAAAATCTTGTCTACCACGCCTCTTCCCAGAATCTTGCAGAAGACCATACTGTATAATAGAAAAATGAAAAAAAAAAAAAGCCTGAAATCATTGTTGACCTTACTCAGAATTCTAAATATGTAGTTTGAGTTACTCTAATAAGTCAGAATTTCAAAGGTCCATTTTATTTCAAAGAAAACCTCTTAGCCTAATTTGGTGTGGACAGAGGGGGCTGCTTTCTCTGGCCAGAAGTCTCTAAGTATGATTTACTCTAGCAGCATTTCTATGAGATGTTTTCCCCTTCTTCCAAATTTTGTGGAAATGCCAAGACTCTTTCTTTTAAAACTCAATACAATTTGGCTCAGAAATGCAAGGCACAGGGAATAAGATACCAGTTATTTAATTCTACATTGCTTCTCTCACCCCTGACTAACCTCTTATGTAAAAGATTTAAAATAATTTTCCATATAGAAAACGTTTTACGTTTTGATTTTTTTGGATATTCCTTAAAAACCACCTCTAAAGTACTGAAATGTAATATAGTGTGCACAGGTGAAAACTACTTACTCTTTGAAAACAGCATTTCTTTTGGCTCAGCCAAAAATACAGGAATGTTTTCGCTTACTTCCCACTAAAGAGAAAAGCTATTTCACAAAGTAAGTTTCACCTTTGAGGAATAACCTTTAGCTGTGAGAGATCACCAACTGTAAGTTAATATTTGTGCACAGTCCTGGCACTGCATCATAAAACCTTGCTAAACACATCTGCCATGTAATATTTGTGGTATAGCCAGAGGCATGGTGGTATGGAAAGAGCTTAGATTTTGATCTCCTTGGAATAACTGTGAGTCTCGGAAATACCACGCAAATGCTCTCAGTTTCAGTTTCCATATCTTAGAAATGGGACTCCTCTCCTTACTTCACTTGGATTCTATGATGAAAAAATAATAAACGAGGCAAAAGGCAAGTTCTCTACCAGTGCCAAGGGCTTGCTACTTCATCTACCTGCCTGATTTTCTAAATCTAGGTCCAGCCCATAATCTTATTTTAGCATTTGTGGCAATGCTATCCTTCAATGATGCCCATGTCTCAGTCCCTAAAACCTGTACCCAAAGTATACCTGAGTATATTATCTTACATTGCTACAGAGACACTGCAGAGTTGATTAAGAATCTTGAGATGAAAGATTTTCCTGAATTATCACAGTGGGTCTAACATAATCTCAAGGGTCCTTAGAAGAAGGAGGTTACAAGCAGTACCTGGAGATGCTGTTCTGTTGGCTTTGAAGATGATGCGAGGGGCCTCAAGCCAACGAATGTAGGCGACGTCAAGATGCTGGAATAGGCAATGAAATAGATTCTCTGCTAAAACCTCTAGAAGGAACGCAGCACTGCTGACACCATGGTGTTAGCCCTGTGAGATCCACTTCAGGCTTGTGTCCTCCAGAACAGTAAAATAATCCATTTGTGTTGCTTTAAGCCACAAAGTTTGCACTAATTTGTTGGAGCAGAAACAGGAAATGAATACAGTACCTTTGCTGTGCTAAATGCTTTGAGTAGCTGTGGAAGGTATAACCATTGTCCGTCTGTCTCTTTAGATAGCTAAGATGAGGTTGATGGAACAATAAATGGAATAGACTGTTTCTCTTTTACAGGCAGGAAAGCTGAGTTTTCCAGAGCAGAGCACATAGTTTGATGGAGAAAAAACATGTAGGCACCTTTTAGTTTTTTCTTCAGCAATTGCATTAAAATGCCTATTGTGTTTTTGCATATTTGAGCAAATATGACTTCTTTCTGAAAATATGATCCTACAAATAGCAATGGTATCTATCTTTCAGAAGTCCAGAGACACCTTATATTTCTGTCTCAAGAAGACAAATCTTGGGTTAGAAAGAGAGGGTGTCTTTGGACTTCTGAAAGATGGGTAATATGTCTATTAAAAAAAGGTTTAACCTTTTACAACACATTCTGACTGAACCCGAACTAAATCCAGAAAACATGATCTTTGTAATTTTTATCTCTCTGGGGAAGTGTTCAATCCAAGGCAAATTCAAGTGAAACTCTCTGGATTTGACACTTCAGCCCTGAACTATGGCGATTTTAAGAGGTTTCATGATTCTGAGGTATAGCAAAAACTGACTGTGTTCCCACTGAGGGACAGGACACACACACACACACACACACACACATACACATACACACACACATACACACATACACACACATACACACACACACAAACATACACACACAGACACACATACACACACACACATACACACATACACAGTGAGAGAAGGCGTTGGGAAGAGAAAATTACCAACCTGGGACTAGAGGGGAGAAAAACCTTTTGCTATTTTGTTGGAGGTATTTCCCCAGAACTAACCAGAGCAAGCATCGAAAGACAAGCTTGTTTAGACATCTTATCACTTGGTCTTGAAACATTTTTTACGAAATGCTACAGAAAGTGTTAGCATATCCAATTAGTGATTATATGGTAGAGTTGGAAAAGTGTCATTTTCCTGGGTGGTCCTGAAACTTTTTCTGGCCTTTTAGCCAATGATATTTATTTTAATAATAGCTCAGAGACCAAGAGGCTTCTCCTTTTCCTTCTTCACGAAGAAATTGTGAAGAACTCGCCTATTTCTTATTCACATCTCTAGAACATGTGTGTGGTGGTTGCAGAAGAGTGTTTCCTGCTGAGGGTGGATTTGAAACACTGAGAGCTGCCTGCAGTTCTCTGAAGCAACCTTATGCAGGAGAACAATCGGACTATTTCTGTCTGGCTTTTAGGGCCACAAGAAAAGAAGTAGAAAGAAATAGATGATGATGACTCACTGAAAGGCAGACTTCTCTAATATTAAGAGTTTGGAAGAGGACTCTGACTTTTTTTTGGTAATCTAGCTGGTGCTAAGGATTCTGTGGCTCTGTTTTGGTGCCCTTATCAATGCATGTAAACTGCCATGGGTGTAGGGTTAGAAGGTGGCTTCACAAGTCACACATTTGGTAAACCCACTGTAAATGCAATTGAAGTAGATGTAAGTATCTGGAGACTGGGGGTGTTCAGACGTAGGTCTGAAGATTGCTTGTCAATAGTGTTCTAGAAAAAAGTTGAAAACACTGAGGGGTGTATGGACTCAATTATTTATTCACGTCATCAAATGTTCATTAATTCTACTACATGCAATGCTCTGTGTTGGAGATTGCACTGGTTTTAAAGATCTACCTTAAAATGTTCATAATTTTATTATTCTATTAATTTTAATATGGATGGCAAAGGAGAATGATCAGATAGTAGTAGGATTCAGTCACATCT
This sequence comes from Cebus imitator, assembly GCF_001604975.1. NCBI lineage: Eukaryota > Metazoa > Chordata > Mammalia > Primates > Cebidae > Cebus > Cebus imitator. The sequence goes on from NW_016107333.1 coordinate 1,746,807, forward strand.
TTCATGATGCTGAAAACAGACAAAGTCTCATGAAGTAGTAGTTAACAAGAACAACAATAATAGTTGCCATATGGCCCAGGCATACATATGCATCATATGATTTAATCTTTCAACAGAACTTTGCAGTAAATATAATGACTGTTATTCTTCATATAAGAAAATTAAGCTCAGAAAAATCGAATAAATTCCATAAGATCCAGTACTACTATCATTTGGAGCAAGTATTCTACCCAACGCATATACATAGGTGCCAAGTTAGCATGTTGCCTTTTGGCTAGATACTTTCAGAATGATGGAAATGGAAACATAGCAATTACTCATGGCATATTTATTTGAAGGCAAATGAAGTTCCCTTCCAAAATAAGTTAGCAGCAAGGTATTCATTTTATAAATAGAGATTTGCAAACTTTCATCTGGGATGAGCTTGGTGATAAGTCAGTTGGCACTGGGGACTTGCAAGACATTACTAATGGCAAATGGGTTCAAACACAAAAAGTAGTTCTTAACACTGTCTTTTTGTTGGTGACTTAAGCAGCTAGAGTTAAAAGTATGTATAACATTTTGGTATATTAGGAATTTTTGGAAGCAGCAGGGAAGTATAGTTCGAGTACAGTCCCCTAGCACTAGGCCAAGCACTTTTATGCATATCCACAAATTTAATTGCCTCAGTGGTTTCAGGGGGTCAGTGTTACCAACCTCATTTTTGCAGAAGTAACATTAAAATTCAATATTTTGTTCTAGACCACAGTGATTATTAGACCTTCTGAAGCTGGCTGTTAGATTGCAGGCTTACAGTTTATGCCTAGCTATGCATTTATAGAATATGGTAACTCAAACCGCTTTTCTGGGTTATACTGTGGTTCTTTTGTAATAGTGTTTTTATGGACATAAATGGTCTAAATTCCAAATAAAAAATGTTGAAGGATGAAGACCTCTGATGTCTGGCTAGAACCAACTTTGTTTTTGACCGAAGAGATTCAAACACTAACCCCTTAGAGAGGAATATCACCATCCGTCACTCTGCACTAAACCATTTGTCAGGGCATCTGTATAGAGAGCCCTGGGGACCACTGAGTAGCAACAGTATGTGAACCATCAGGCTGAGCTTTGTACACCAGGAAATGGGAGCACTTGGCCTTGCATCTGTGTTCCATCCCTACAGACTTTGTCTCAGGCCCGGGGAGGGAAGGAATCTGTAGGCAATAAAGAAATAAAAGCCCTAGATTAGCTGTGGTCCCATGCCACGCTCTTCTTCAGGGGTGGTATCGAGTAGCAACTCCTGGGCCACACATGTAGGAGAGAAACTGATGTGAAGATGTGACTCCTTTGGCTGTGGCTGCCTAAGCAAAGCATCCCTGGTTGGTATGTGACATGCTTTCTACATTCCATTTTCTTCTAATGATTGAGCTCTGCTGGAAGAATTGGATTGGGTTCTTATTGTAGTGTCTGCTTCCTCAGGAAGCCTGAGAAGCCATGGTTGCCCAATGAGGCTACACATGGAAAAGAGATTAGGCTGGGCACAGCTTTAGGGCAAGGCCACATCAGGACTCTGGCCTTGACTGTAAATGTCTCTGCACTGAACCCTCTGCCTTTGGCTTCCATAGTCAGTCCTCACTCCCCAAGTGCCCCTATCCAGAGGCAATATTTTAAAACAGCAAAATCAATGAACTTCAAAACCTCATGGAGAGCAAAAGCAAAACAGGGCTCAAAAATCTAAAGAGAATAGACATTTGAGAAAAAAAATTTCAAAGCACAAAGCCAGCTCAATCTCATTTGTAACGGGTCACAGTTCATTAGGAAGTCAATCTGAAACCACAAGCAGGGACTAGCCCTGTCCTATTTTAAGTGGACTTTCCATTTTCTTTGTAATGGTCAAAATGCGATTTGGTTAAAATGGACTTGTTTGTGAAATTTATCCTTTCCCAATTAAAAACAGCAGTATTTTATACATTTTAAAGTATTCAACCTTAAATACTTGTTTCTTTTGCTTTACATTAATGTATTATCATTATTAAATATATTTCCTGTTTAAAATTTATTGTTGTTACTTTATTAGTAGTAGAAGTAGTATTAATAATAGTGCTAGTAGTGGTAGGTGTGTGTTCTAGCTTTGGGCCCAAATCCTTATCTGATTTCTTATCTCATACACACACACACACACACACACACACACACACACACACATTCTAGCCCAGGTCACTGTGATATATTTGAGAGATAAAGAATCTGCTGATTCTAACTCACCTATCTCAGCTTCATTACCCTTAGGTCCTACCCCAATCCCACTTAAAAAAATACTAATATGTACACATGGCAAATAAATAATGTAACATACTATGGAGTAAAAAGCAAAAGTTTCTGTCATTCCCTCAATTTCTATTCCACTTAGGTAACTATTTTTATCATTTTCTCGCACATTCTTACATGTTAAGTACCTATCCACTCTAGCATATGTAGATCAATGTTTCTCATTATGATCATTTGGATAATACACACACACACACACAGAGAGAGAGAGAGAGAGAGAGAGATTATTCTGCATCTTACCCTTTCTTCTGAACACTATATTTTGAAGAACTTTATTAATACATATGCATATTTTATTTTTAAAATATCTTCCTCGTATTTACTTACAAAGATGTACCTTGACTTATTTAACCAGTATACAATTGATGGAAACTTAGGTAGTGTCCTTTAAAAAAAAAATAGAAATTGTGAGACCAGAAATATATGTCTTTATTATTATTATTTTGCTTGTGCAAATAAATGTATAGGATAATTTCTGCTTTTCTTAAAAAAGTAGGCTATGGGCAATCCTTGCTTCCCAGATGAAAGACTATCTAGATCCTTCTTTTTTTTTCCCATTTATTTATTTTATTGCATTTTAGGTTTTGGGTTACATGTGAAGAACATGCAAAATTGTTGCATAGGAACACACGTGGCAGTGTGATTTGCTGCCTTCTTCCCCATCACCTACATCTGGCATTTCTCCCCCTGCTATCCCTCCCCAGCTCCCC